>NW_027140996.1:0-256600 GCF_036365525.1 Heterodontus francisci | reverse complement strand
TAATCCCAAACTGAATCAATCAGACTTCAAACTCTCAGAATCGGCCGAAAATCCCAAACTGAATCAATCAGACTTCAAAACTCTCAAAATCGGCCGAAAATCCCAAACTGAATCAATCAGACTTCAAAACTCTCAAAATCGGCCGAAAATCCCAAACTGAATCAATCAGACTTCAAAACTCTCAGAATCGGCCGAAAATCCCAAACTGAATCAATCAGACTTCAAAACTCTCAAAATCGGCCGAAAATCCCAAACTGAATCAATCAGACTTCAAAACTCTCAAAATCGGCCGAAAATCCCAAACTGAATCAATCAGACTTCAAAACTCTCAAAATCGGCCGAAAATCCCAAACTGAATCAATCAGACTTCAAAACTCTCAAAATCGGCCGAAAATCCCAAACTGAATCAATCAGACTTCAAAACTCTCAGAATCGGCCGAAAATCCCAAACTGAATCAATCAGACTTCAAAGCTCTCAAAATCGGCCGAAAATCCCAAACTGAATCAATCAGACTTCAAAACTCTCAAAATCGGCCGAAAATCCCAAACTGAATCAATCAGACTTCAAAACTCTCAAAATCGGCCGAAAATCCCAAACTGAATCAATCAGACTTCAAAACTCTCAAAATCGGCCGAAAATCCCAAACTGAATCAATCAGACTTCAAAACTCTCAAATCGGCCGAAAATCCCAAACTGAATCAATCAGACTTCAAAACTCTCAAAATCGGCCGAAAATCCAAAACTGAATCAATCAGACTTCAAAACTCTCAGAATCGGCCGAAAATCCCAAACTGAATCAATCAGACTTCAAAACTCTCAAATCGGCCGAAAATCCCAAACTGAATCAATCAGACTTCAAAACTCTCAAAATCGGCCGAAAATCCCAAACTGAATCAATCAGACTTCAAAACTCTCAAAATCGGCCGAAAATCCAAACTGAATCAATCAGACTTCAAAACTCTCAAAATCGGCCGAAAATCCCAAACTGAATCAATCAGACTTCAAAACTCTCAAAATCGGCCGAAAATCCCAAACTGAATCAATCAGACTTCAAAACTCTCAGAATCGGCCGAAAATCCCAAACTGAATCAATCAGACTTCAAAGCTCTCAAAATCGGCCGAAAATCCCAAACTGAATCAATCAGACTTCAAAACTCTCAAAATCGGCCGAAAATCCCAAACTGAATCAATCAGACTTCAAAACTCTCAAAATCGGCCGAAAATCCCAAACTGAATCAATCAGACTTCAAAACTCTCAAACTCGAAGGAAAATCCCAAACTGAATCAATCAGACTTCAAAACTCTCAAAATCGGCCGAAAATCCCAAACTGAATCAATCAGACTTCAAAACTCTCAAAATCGGCCGAAAATCCCAAACTGAATCAATCAGACTTCAAAACTCTCAAAATCGGCCGAAAATCCCAAACTGAATCAATCAAACTTCAAAACTCTCAAACTCGAAGGAAAATCCCAAACTGAATCAATCAGACTTCAAAACTCTCAAAATCGGCCGAAAATCCCAAACTGAATCAATCAGACTTCAAAACTCTCAAAATCGGCCGAAAATCCCAAACTGAATCAATCAGACTTCAAAACTCTCAAAATCGGCCGAAAATCCCAAACTGAATCAATCAGACTTCAAAACTCTCAGAATCGGCCGAAAATCCCAAACTGAATCAATCAGACTTCAAAACTCTCAAAATCGGCCGAAAATCCCAAACTGAATCAATCAGACTTCAAAACTCTCAAAATCGGCCGAAAATCCCAAACTGAATCAATCAGACTTCAAAACTCTCAGAATCGGCCGAAAATCCCAAACTGAATCAATCAGACTTCAAAACTCTCAAAATCGGCCGAAAATCCCCAACTGAATCAATCAGACTTCAAAACTCTCAAAATCGGCCGAAAATCCCAAACTGAATCAATCAGACTTCAAAACTCTCAAAATCGGCCGAAAATCCCAAACTGAATCAATCAGACTTCAAAACTCTCAAAATCGGCCGAAAATCCCAAACTGAATCAATCAGACTTCAAAACTCTCAGAATCGGCCGAAAATCCCAAACTGAATCAATCAGACTTCAAAGCTCTCAAAATCGGCCGAAAATCCCAAACTGAATCAATCAGACTTCAAAACTCTCAAAATCGGCCGAAAATCCCAAACTGAATCAATCAGACTTCAAAACTCTCAAAATCGGCCGAAAATCCCAAACTGAATCAATCAGACTTCAAAACTCTCAAACTCGGCGGAAAATCCCAAACTGAATCAATCAGACTTCAAAACTCTCAAAATCGGCCGAAAATCCCAAACTGAATCAATCAGACTTCAAAACTCTCAAAATCGGCCGAAAATCCCAAACTGAATCAATCAGACTTCAAAACTCTCAAAATCGGCCGAAAATCCCAAACTGAATCAATCAGACTTCAAAACTCTCAGAATCGGCCGAAAATCCCAAACTGAATCAATCAGACTTCAAAACTCTCAAAATCGGCCGAAAATCCCAAACTGAATCAATCAGACTTCAAAACTCTCAAAATCGGCCGAAAATCCCAAACTGAATCAATCAGACTTCAAAACTCTCAAACTCGGCGGAAAATCCCAAACTGAATCAATCAGACTTCAAAACTCTCAAAATCGGCCGAAAATCCCAAACTGAATCAATCAGACTTCAAAACTCTCAAAATCGGCCGAAAATCCCAAACTGAATCAATCAGACTTCAAAACTCTCAAAATCGGCCGAAAATCCCAAACTGAATCAATCAGACTTCAAAACTCTCAAAATCGGCCGAAAATCTCAAACTGAATCAATCAGACTTCAAAACTCTCAAAATCGGCCGAAAATCCCAAACTGAATCAATCAGACTTCAAAACTCTCAAAATCGGCCGAAAATCCCAAACTGAATCAATCAGACTTCAAAACTCTCAAAATCGGCCGAAAATCCCAAACTGAATCAATCAGACTTCAAAACTCTCAAAATCGGCCGAAAATCCCAAACTGAATCAATCAGACTTCAAAACTCTCAAAATCGGCCGAAAATCCCAAACTGAATCAATCAGACTTCAAAACTCTCAAACTCGGCGGAAAATCCCAAACTGAATCAATCAGACTTCAAAACTCTCAAAATCGGCCGAAAATCCCAAACTGAATCAATCAGACTTCAAAACTCTCAAAATCGGCCGAAAATCCCAAACTGAATCAATCAGACTTCAAAACTCTCAAAATCGGCCGAAAATCCCAAACTGAATCAATCAGACTTCAAAACTCTCAAAATCGGCCGAAAATCCCAAACTGAATCAATCAGACTTCAAAACTCTCAAAATCGGCCGAAAATCCCAAACTGAATCAATCAGACTTCAAAACTCTCAAAATCGGCCGAAAATCCCAAACTGAATCAATCAGACTTCAAAACTCTCAAAATCGGCCGAAAATCCCAAACTGAATCAATCAGACTTCAAAACTCTCAAAATCGGCCGAAAATCCCAAACTGAATCAATCAGACTTCAAAACTCTCAAAATCGGCCGAAAATCCCAAACTGAATCAATCAGACTTCAAAACTCTCAAAATCGGCCGAAAATCCCAAACTGAATCAATCAGACTTCAAAACTCTCAGAATCGGCCGAAAATCCCAAACTGAATCAATCAGACTTCAAAACTCTCAAAATCGGCCGAAAATCTCAAACTGAATCAATCAGACTTCAAAACTCTCAAATCGGCCGAAAATCCCAAACTGAATCAATCAGACTTCAAAACTCTCAAAATCGGCCGAAAATCCCAAACTGAATCAATCAGACTTCAAAACTCTCAAAATCGGCCGAAAATCCCAAACTGAATCAATCAGACTTCAAAACTCTCAAAATCGGCCGAAAATCCCAAACTGCATCAATCAGACTTCAAAACTCTCAAAATCGGCCGAAAATCCCAAACTGAATCAATCAGACTTCAAAACTCTCAAATCGGCCGAAAATCTCAAACTGAATCAATCAGACTTCAAAACTCTCAAAATCGGCCGAAAATCTCAAACTGAATCAATCAGACTTCAAAACTCTCAAAATCGGCCGAAAATCCCAATCTGAATCAATCAGACTTCAAAACTCTCAAAATCGGCCGAAAATCCCAAACTGAATCAATCAGACTTCAAAACTCTCAGAATCGGCCGAAAATCCCAAACTGAATCAATCAGACAACAAAGCTCTCAAAATCGGCCGAAAATCCCAAACTGAATCAATCAGACTTCAAAGCTCTCAAAATCGGCCGAAAATCCCAAACTGAATCAATCAGACTTCAAAACTCTCAAAATCGGCCGAAAATCCCAAACTGAATCAATCAGACTTCAAAACTCTCAAACTCGGCGGAAAATCCCAAACTGAATCAATCAGACTTCAAAACTCTCAAAATCGGCCGAAAATCCCAAACTGAATCAATCAGACTTCAAAACTCTCAAAATCGGCCGAAAATCCAAAACTGAATCAATCAGACTTCAAAACTCTCAGAATCGGCCGAAAATCCCAAACTGAATCAATCAGACTTCAAAACTCTCAGAATCGGCCGAAAATCCCAAACTGAATCAATCAGACTTCAAAACTCTCAAAATCGGCCGAAAATCCCAAACTGAATCAATCAGACTTCAAAACTCTCAAAATCGGCCGAAAATCCCAAACTGAATCAATCAGACTTCAAAACTCTCAAAATCGGCCGAAAATCCCAAACTGAATCAATCAGACTTCAAAACTCTCAAAATCGGCCGAAAATCCCAAACTGAATCAATCAGACTTCAAAACTCTCAGAATCGGCCGAAAATCCCAAACTGAATCAATCAGACTTCAAAGCTCTCAAAATCGGCCGAAAATCCCAAACTGAATCAATCAGACTTCAAAACTCTCAAAATCGGCCGAAAATCCCAAACTGAATCAATCAGACTTCAAAACTCTCAAAATCGGCCGAAAATCCCAAACTGAATCAATCAAACTTCAAAACTCTCAAACTCGAAGGAAAATCCCAAACTGAATCAATCAGACTTCAAAACTCTCAAAATCGGCCGAAAATCCCAAACTGAATCAATCAGACTTCAAAACTCTCAAAATCGGCCGAAAATCCCAAACTGAATCAATCAGACTTCAAAACTCTCAAAATCGGCCGAAAATCCCAAACTGAATCAATCAAACTTCAAAACTCTCAAACTCGAAGGAAAATCCCAAACTGAATCAATCAGACTTCAAAACTCTCAAAATCGGCCGAAAATCCCAAACTGAATCAATCAGACTTCAAAACTCTCAAAATCGGCCGAAAATCCCAAACTGAATCAATCAGACTTCAAAACTCTCAAAATCGGCCGAAAATCCCAAACTGAATCAATCAGACTTCAAAACTCTCAGAATCGGCCGAAAATCCCAAACTGAATCAATCAGACTTCAAAACTCTCAAAATCGGCCGAAAATCCCAAACTGAATCAATCAGACTTCAAAACTCTCAAAATCGGCCGAAAATCCCAAACTGAATCAATCAGACTTCAAAACTCTCAGAATCGGCCGAAAATCCCAAACTGAATCAATCAGACTTCAAAACTCTCAAAATCGGCCGAAAATCCCCAACTGAATCAATCAGACTTCAAAACTCTCAAAATCGGCGAAAATCCCAAACTGAATCAATCAGACTTCAAAACTCTCAAAATCGGCCGAAAATCCCAAACTGAATCAATCAGACTTCAAAACTCTCAAAATCGGCCGAAAATCCCAAACTGAATCAATCAGACTTCAAAACTCTCAGAATCGGCCGAAAATCCCAAACTGAATCAATCAGACTTCAAAGCTCTCAAAATCGGCCGAAAATCCCAAACTGAATCAATCAGACTTCAAAACTCTCAAAATCGGCCGAAAATCCCAAAACTGAATCAATCAGACTTCAAAACTCTCAAAATCGGCCGAAAATCCCAAACTGAATCAATCAGACTTCAAAACTCTCAAACTCGGCGGAAAATCCCAAACTGAATCAATCAGACTTCAAAACTCTCAAAATCGGCCGAAAATCCCAAACTGAATCAATCAGACTTCAAAACTCTCAAAATCGGCCGAAAATCCCAAACTGAATCAATCAGACTTCAAAACTCTCAAAATCGGCCGAAAATCCCAAACTGAATCAATCAGACTTCAAAACTCTCAGAATCGGCCGAAAATCCCAAACTGAATCAATCAGACTTCAAAACTCTCAAAATCGGCCGAAAATCCCAAACTGAATCAATCAGACTTCAAAACTCTCAAAATCGGCCGAAAATCCCAAACTGAATCAATCAGACTTCAAACTCTCAAACTCGGCGAAAATCCCAACTGAATCAATCAGACTTCAAAACTCTCAAAATCGGCCGAAAATCCCAAACTGAATCAATCAGACTTCAAAACTCTCAAAATCGGCCGAAATCCCAAACTGAATCAATCAGACTTCAAAACTCTCAAAATCGGCCGAAAATCCCAAACTGAATCAATCAGACTTCAAAACTCTCAAAATCGGCGAAATCTCAAACTGAATCAATCAGACTTCAAAACTCTCAAAATCGGCCGAAAATCCCAAACTGAAATCAATCAGACTTCAAAACTCTCAAAATCGGCCGAAAATCCCAAACTGAATCAATCAGACTTCAAAACTCTCAAATCGGCCGAAAATCCCAAACTGAATCAATCAGACTTCAAAACTCTCAAAATCGGCCGAAAATCCCAAACTGAATCAATCAGACTTCAAAACTCTCAAAATCGGCCGAAAATCCCAAACTGAATCAATCAGACTTCAAAACTCTCAAACTCGGCGGAAAATCCCAAACTGAATCAATCAGACTTCAAAACTCTCAAAATCGGCCGAAAATCCCAAACTGAATCAATCAGACTTCAAAACTCTCAAAATCGGCCGAAAATCCCAAACTGAATCAATCAGACTTCAAAACTCTCAAAATCGGCCGAAAATCCAAACTGAATCAATCAGACTTCAAAACTCTCAAAATCGGCCGAAAATCCCAAACTGAATCAATCAGACTTCAAAACTCTCAAAATCGGCCGAAAATCCCAAACTGAATCAATCAGACTTCAAAACTCTCAAAATCGGCCGAAAATCCCAAACTGAATCAATCAGACTTCAAAACTCTCAAAATCGGCCGAAAATCCCAAACTGAATCAATCAGACTTCAAAACTCTCAAAATCGGCCGAAAATCCCAAACTGAATCAATCAGACTTCAAAACTCTCAAAATCGGCCGAAAATCCCAAACTGAATCAATCAGACTTCAAAACTCTCAAAATCGGCCGAAAATCCCAAACTGAATCAATCAGACTTCAAAACTCTCAGAATCGGCCGAAAATCCCAAACTGAATCAATCAGACTTCAAAACTCTCAAAATCGGCCGAAAATCTCAAACTGAATCAATCAGACTTCAAAACTCTCAAAATCGGCCGAAAATCCCAAACTGAATCAATCAGACTTCAAAACTCTCAAAATCGGCCGAAAATCCCAAACTGAATCAATCAGACTTCAAAACTCTCAAAATCGGCCGAAAATCCCAAACTGAATCAATCAGACTTCAAAACTCTCAAAATCGGCCGAAAATCCCAAACTGCATCAATCAGACTTCAAAACTCTCAAAATCGGCCGAAAATCCCAAACTGAATCAATCAGACTTCAAAACTCTCAAAATCGGCCGAAAATCTCAAACTGAATCAATCAGACTTCAAAACTCTCAAAATCGGCCGAAAATCTCAAACTGAATCAATCAGACTTCAAAACTCTCAAAATCGGCCGAAAATCCCAATCTGAATCAATCAGACTTCAAAACTCTCAAAATCGGCCGAAAATCCCAAACTGAATCAATCAGACTTCAAAACTCTCAAAATCGGCCGAAAATCCCAAACTGAATCAATCAGACTTCAAAACTCTCAAAATCGGCCGAAAATCCCAAACTGAATCAATCAGACTTCAAAACTCTCAAAATCGGCCGAAAATCTCGAACTGAATCAATCAGACTTCAAAACTCTCAAAATCGGCTGAAAATCCCAAACTGAATCAATCAGACTTCAAAACTCTCAAAATCGGCCGAAAATCCCAAACTGAATCAATCAGACTTCAAAACTCTCAAAATCGGCCGAAAATCCCAAACTGAATCAATCAGACTTCAAAACTCTCAAAATCGGCCGAAAATCCCAAACTGAATCAATCAGACTTCAAAACTCTCAAAATCGGCCGAAAATCTCAAACTGAATCAATCAGACTTCAAAACTCTCAAAATCGGCCGAAAATCCCAAACTGAATCAATCAGACTTCAAAACTCTCAAAATCGGCCGAAAATCTCAAACTGAATCAATCAGACTTCAAAACTCTCAAAATCGGCCGAAAATCCCAAACTGAATCAATCAGACTTCAAAACTCTCAAAATCGGCCGAAAATCCCAAACTGAATCAATCAGACTTCAAAACTCTCAAAATCGGCCGAAAATCCCAAACTGAATCAATCAGACAACAAAACTCTCAAAATCGGCCGAAAATCTCAAACTGAATCAATCAGACTTCAAAACTCTCAAAATCGGCCGAAAATCCCAAACTGAATCAATCAGACTTCAAAACTCTCAAAATCGGCCGAAAATCCCAAACTGAATCAATCAGACTTCAAAACTCTCAAAATCGGCCGAAAATCCCAAACTGAATCAATCAGACTTCAAAACTCTCAAAATCGGCCGAAAATCCCAAACTGAATCAATCAGACTTCAAAACTCTCAAAATCGGCCGAAAATCCCAAACTGAATCAATCAGACTTCAAAACTCTCAAAATCGGCCGAAAATCCCAAACTGAATCAATCAGACTTCAAAACTCTCAAAATCGGCCGAAAATCCCAAACTGAATCAATCAGACTTCAAAACTCTCAAAATCGGCCGAAAATCTCAAACTGAATCAATCAGACTTCAAAACTCTCAAAATCGGCCGAAAATCTCAAACTGAATCAATCAGACTTCAAAACTCTCAAATTCGGCCGAAAATCTCAAACTGTATCAATCAGACTTCAAAACTCTCAAAATCGGCCGAAAATCTCAAACTGAATCAATCAGACTTCAAAACTCTCAAAATCGGCCGAAAATCTCAAACTGAATCAATCAGACTTCAAAACTCTCAAAATCGGCCGAAAATCTCAAACTGAATCAATCAGACTTCAAAACTCTCAAAATCGGCCGAAAATCTCAAACTGAATCAATCAGACTTCAAAACTCTCAAAATCGGCCGAAAATCTCAAACTGAATCAATCAGACTTCAAAACTCTCAAAATCGGCCGAAAATCTCAAACTGAATCAATCAGACTTCAAAACTCTCAAAATCGGCCGAAAATCTCAAACTGAATCAATCAGACTTCAAAACTCTCAAAATCGGCCGAAAATCTCAAACTGAATCAATCAGACTTCAAAACTCTCAAAATCGGCCGAAAATCTCAAACTGAATCAATCAGACTTCAAAACTCTCAAAATCGGCCGAAAATCTCAAACTGAATCAATCAGACTTCAAAACTCTCAAAATCGGCCGAAAATCTCAAACTGAATCAATCAGACTTCAAAACTCTCAAAATCGGCCGAAAATCTCAAACTGAATCAATCAGACTTCAAAACTCTCAAAATCGGCCGAAAATCTCAAACTGAATCAATCAGACTTCAAAACTCTCAAAATCGGCCGAAAATCTCAAACTGAATCAATCAGACTTCAAAACTCTCAAAATCGGCCGAAAATCTCAAACTGAATCAATCAGACTTCAAAACTCTCAAAATCGGCCGAAAATCTCAAACTGAATCAATCAGACTTCAAAACTCTCAAAATCGGCCGAAAATCTCAAACTGAATCAATCAGACTTCAAAACTCTCAGAATCGGCCGAAAATCTCAAACTGAATCAATCAGACTTCAAAACTCTCAAAATCGGCCGAAAATCTCAAACTGAATCAATCAGACTTCAAAACTCTCAAAATCGGCCGAAAATCTCAAACTGAATCAATCAGACTTCAAAACTCTCAAAATCGGCCGAAAATCTCAAACTGAATCAATCAGACTTCAAAACTCTCAAAATCGGCCGAAAATCTCAAACTGAATCAATCAGACTTCAAAACTCTCAAAATCGGCCGAAAATCTCAAACTGAATCAATCAGACTTCAAAACTCTCAAAATCGGCCGAAAATCTCTGAAACTCTCTGACACTATCTGACACTTTCTGAATCTCTCGGACACTCTCTGAATCTCTCTGAAACTCTCCGACACTCTGACACTCTCTGAAACTTTCTGGCACTCTCTGACACTCTCTGAAGATCTCTGACACTCTCTGAAACTCTGTGACACTCTCTGAAACACTCCGACACTCTCTGACCCTCTCAGACACTCTCTGACACTCTCTGACACTTTCTGAAACTCTCTGACACTATTTGACTCTTTCTGAAACTCTCGGACACTCTCTGACACACTCTGCAACTCTGTGACACTCTGTGACAAACTCTGACACTCTCTGAATCTCTCTGAAACGCTCTGACACTCTCTGAATCTCTCTGAAACTCCCTGACACTCACTGACTCTCTCTGGAACTTTCTGACAATCTCTGACACTCTCTGAACATCTCTGAAACTCTCTGAAAATCTCTGACACTCTCTGACACTCTGTGACACTCTCAGATACTCTCTGACTCTGTCAGACACACTCCGACGTACTCAGAAACTCTCTGGAACTCTCTGACACTCTCAGAAAGTCTCTGAAACTCTCTGACACACGCTGAAACTCTCTGACACTCTCTGAAACTCTGTGACACTCTTTGACACTCTCAGACACTGTCTGACTCTCTCTGAAACTCTCTGACATTCACTGAAACTCTCTGAAAATGTCTGACACACTGTGACAATCTCTGACACTCTCTGAAACTCTCTGAAACTCTCTGACACTCTCTGACACTCTCTGAAACTCTCTGACACTCTCTGACACTGTCTGAAACTCACTGACTATCCCTGACACTCTCAGATCTCTCTGACACTCTCTGACACTTTCTGAAACTCTCTGACCCTATCTGACACTTTCTGAATCTCTCGGACACTCTCTGAAACTCTCTGACACTCTCTGAAACTGTCTGACACTCTGTGACAATCTCTGACACTCTTTGAATCTCTCTGAAGCACTCTGACACTCTGTGACACTCTCTGAAACTCTCTGACACTCTCTGAAACTATCTGACACTCTCTGAAACTCTCGGAAGCTTTCTGAAACTTTCTGAAACTCTCTGACACTCTCAGAAACACTCAGGAACTCTCTGAAACTCTGACACTCTCTGACACTCTGCGACACTCTCTGAAATTCTCTGACAATCTCTGACACTCTCTGACAAACTCAGAAACTCTCAGAAACTCTCTGACAGACTCTGAAATTCTCAGACACTCTTTGAAACTCTCTGACACTCTCTGAAACTCTCTGAAACTCTCTGACAATCTCAGAAACTCTCAGAAACTCTCTGACACTCTCTGACACTCTCCGACAAACTCAGAAACTCTCTGAAACTCTCTGACACTCTCTGACACTGTCTGAAACTCACTGACTATCCCTGACACTCTCAGATCTCTCTGACACTCTCTGACACTTTCTGAAACTCTCTGACCCTATCTGACACTTTCTGAATCTCTCGGACACTCTCTGAAACTCTCTGACACTCTCTGAAACTGTCTGACACTCTGTGACAATCTCTGACACTCTTTGAATCTCTCTGAAGCACTCTGACACTCTGTGACACTCTCTGAAACTCTCTGACACTCTCTGAAACTATCTGACACTCTCTGAAACTCTCGGAAGCTTTCTGAAACTTTCTGAAACTCTCTGACACTCTCAGAAACACTCAGGAACTCTCTGAAACTCTGACACTCTCTGACACTCTGCGACACTCTCTGAAATTCTCTGACAATCTCTGACACTCTCTGACAAACTCAGAAAGTCTCAGAAACTCTCTGACAGACTCTGAAATTCTCAGACACTCTTTGAAACTCTCTGACACTCTCTGAAACTCTCTGAAACTCTCTGACAATCTCAGAAACTCTCAGAAACTCTCTGACACTCTCTGACACTCTCCGACAAACTCAGAAACTCTCTGAAACTCTCCGACACTCTCTGACACTCGCTGACTCTCTCTGACTCTCGCTGACACTCTCTGATACTCTCTGACAATCACTGACACTTTCTGACAATCTCTGAAACTCTCTGACACTCACTGACACTCTGTGACACTCTCTGAAACACTCTGACAGTCTCTGACACTCGCTGACACTCTCTGACTCTCGCTGCCAATCTCTGATACTCTCCGACACTCACTGTCACTATCTGACACTCTCTGAAACTCGCTGACACTCACTGACACTCTGTGACACTCTCTGAAACTCTCTGACACTCCCTGACACTCTCTGACACTCTCTGAAACTCTCTGACACTCACTGACACTCTGTGACACTCTCTGAAACTCTCTGACACTCTCTGACACTCTCTGACATTCTCTGAAACTCTTCGACACTCTCCGACACTCTCAGATACTGTCTGACACTATCTGAAACTCTCTGACTCACTCTGACACTCCCTGACACGCTCTGACACCCACTGACACTCTCTGAGATCTCTCTCTGAAGCTCTCTGAAACTTAGTGACACTCTCTGAAACACTCGGACATTCTCTGACACTCTCCGAAACACTCAGAAACTGTCAGAAACTCTCAGGCACTCTCTGACACTCTCAGAAAGTCTCTGAAACTCTCGGACACTCTTTGAAACTCTCTGAAACTCTCTGACACTCTCTGAAATTCTCTGACACTCTCTGAAAATCTCTGAAACTTTCTGACACTCTCTGAAACTCTCTGAAACTCTCTGACACTCTCTGACACTCTCTGAAACTCTCCAAAACTCTCTAACACTCTCTGACACTCTCAAAAACTCTCAGAAGCTCTCTGAAACTCTCTGACACTCTCTGAATCTCTCAGACACTCTCTGAAACTCTCTGACACTCTCTGACACTCTCTGAAACTCTCTGGCACTCTCTGAAACTTTCTGACACTCTCTGAAACTCTCTGAAACTCTCTGACAATCTCTAAAACTCTCAGAAGCTCTCTGAAACTCTCAGACAGTCTCTGACACTCTGTGACACTTTCTGAAACTCTCTGACACTCTCTGACACTCTCAGACAATCTCTGACACTCTCTGACACTTTCGGAAACTCTCTGACACTATCTGGCACTTTCTGAAAGTTTCTGACACTCTCTGAATATCTCTGACACTCTCTGACTCTCTCTGACGCTCTGTGATGCTCTCTGATACTCTCTGAAACTCTTCAACACTCTCTGACACTCTCTGACACTCTCTGAAACTCTCTGACAATCTCTGAGTCTCTCCGACACACTCAGAAACTGACAGAAACTCTCAGGCACTCTCTGACAGTATCAGAAGGTCTCTGAAACTCTCTGACACGCTCTGAAACTCTTTGACACTATTTGAGAATCTCAGACACTGTCTGACTCTATCTGAAACTCTCTGACACTCTCTGACACTCCCGGACACTCTCCAAAACACTCTAGCACGCTCTGAAACTCTCTGACATTTTCTGACACTCTCTGAAACTCTCTGAAACACTCTGACACTCTCAGAAACTCTCAGAAGCTCTCTGAAACTATCTGACACTCTCTGAATCTCTCAAACACTCTCTGGCACTCTCTGACACTCTCTGGCACACTCTGACACTCTCTGAAACTCTCTGAAACTCTCTGACACTCTCTGAAACTCTCTGAAACTCTGTGAAACTCTCTGACACTCTCAGACACTCTCGGACACTTTCTGAATCTCTCTGACACTCTCTGACTCTCTCAGACACTCTCTGACACTCTCTGACACTTTCGGAAACTCTCTGACACTATCTGGCACTTTCTGAAACTTTCTGACACTCTCTGAATATCTCTGACACTCTCTGACTCTCTCTGACGCTCTGTGATACTCTCTGACACTCTCTGACACTCTCTGAAACTATTCGACACTCTCTGCACTCTCAGATACTGTCTGACACTCTCTGAAACTCTCTGACACTCTCTGAAACTCTCTGCCACTCTCTGAAACTCCCTGACACTCTCTGAATCTCTCTGAAACTCTCTGACCCTCTGTGACACTCTCTGAAAATTTCTGACTCTCTCTGAAACTCTCTGAAAATCTCTGAAACTCTCTGACACTCTGTGACACACTCTGAAAATCTCTGACATTCTCTGAGTCTCTCCGACACACTCAGACACTGTCTTGAAACTTTCCGACACTCTCTGAAACACTCTGAAACACTCTGAAGCTCTCTGAAACTCTCTGAAACTCTCTGACAATCTCAGAAAATCTCAGAAACTCTCCGAAACTCTCTGAAACTCTCTGACACTCTGTGACACTCTCTGAAACTCTCTGAAACTCCCTGACACTCTCTGACACTCTCTGAAACTCTCTGACACTCACTGACACTCTGTGACACTCTCTGAAACTCTCTGACACTCTCTGACACGCTCTGACATTCTCTGAAACTCTTCGACACTCTCCGACACTCTCAGATACTGTCTGACACTATCTGAAACTCTCTGACTCACTCTGACACTCCCTGACACGCTATGACACTCCCTGACACTCTCTGAGATCTCTCTCTGAAGCTCTCTGAAACTCAGTGACACTCTCTGAAACACTCGGACATTCTCTGACACTCTCCGAAACACTCAGAAACTGTCAGAAACTCTCAGGCACTCTCTGACACTCTCAGAAAGTCTCTGAAACTCTCGGACACTCTTTGAAACTCTCTGAAACTCTCTGACACTCTCTGAAATTCTCTGACACTCTCTGAAACTCTCTGAAACTCTCTGACACTCTCTGACACTCTCTGAAACTTTCCAAAACTCTCTAACACTCTCTGACACTCTCAAAATCTCTCAGAAGCTCTCTGAAACTCTCTGACACTCTCTGAATCTCTCAGACACTCTCTGGCACTCTCTGACACTCTCTGACACTCTCTGAAACTCTCTGGCACTCTCTGAAACTTTCTGACACTCTCTGAAACTCTCTGAAACTCTCTGACAATCTCTAAAACTCTCAGAAGCTCTCTGAAACTCTCAGACAGTCTCTGACACTCTGTGACACTTTCTGAAACTCTCTGACACTCTCTGACACTCTCAGACAATCTCTGACACTCTCTGACACTTTCGGAAACTCTCTGACACTATCTGGCACTTTCTGAAAGTTTCTGACACTCTCTGAATATCTCTGACACTCTCTGGCTCTCTCTGACGCTCTGTGATGCTCTCTGATACTCTCTGAAACTCTTCAACACTCTCTGACACTCTCTGACACTCTCTGAAACTCTCTGACAATCTCTGAGTCTCTCCGACACACTCAGAAACTGACAGAAACTCTCAGGCACTCTCTGACACTATCAGAAAGTCTCTGAAACTCTCTGACACGCTCTGAAACTCTTTGACACTATTTGACAATCTCAGACACTGTCTGACTCTATCTGAAACTCTCTGACACTCTCTGACACTCCCGGACACTCTCCAAAACACTCTAGCACGCTCTGAAACTCTCTGACACTTTCTGACATTCTCTGAAACTCTCTGAAACACTCTGACACTCTCAGAAACTCTCAGAAGCTCTCTGAAACTCTCTGACACTCTCTGACACTCTCTGAATCTCTCAAACACTCTCTGGCACTCTCCGACACTCTCTGGCACACTCTGACACTCTCTGAAACTCTCTGACACTCTCTGAAACTCTCTGAAACTCTGTGAAACTCTCTGACACTCTCAGACACTCTCGGACACTTTCTGAATCTCTCTGACACTCTCTGACTCTCTCAGACACTCTCTGACACTCTCTGACACTTTCGGAAACTCTCTGACACTATCTGGCACTTTCTGAAAGTTTCTGACACTCTCTGAATATCTCTGACACTCTCTGACTCTCTCTGACGCTCTGTGATACTCTCTGACACTCTCTGACACTCTCTGAAACTCTTCGAAACTCTCTGCACTCTCAGATACTGTCTGACACTCTCTGAAACTCTCTGACACTCTCTGACCCTCTGTGACACTCTCTGAAACTTTCTGACACTCTCTGAAACTCTCTGAAAATCTCTGAAACTCTCTGACACTCTGTGACACACTCTGAAAATCTCTGACATTCTCTGAGTCTCTCCGACACACTCAGAAACTGTCAGAAACTTCCAGGCACTCTCTGACACTATCAGAATGTCTCTGAAACTCTCTGACACTCTCTGAAACTCTCTGACACTCTCAGACACTTTCTGACTCTCTCTGAAACTCTCTACTATCTCTGACACACTCTGAAACTCTCTGAAGCTCTCTGATACTCTCTGACATTCTGTGACACTCTCCAAAATTCTCTAAAAGTCTATGACACTCTCTGACACTCTCTTGAAACTTTCCGACACTCTCTGAAACACTCTGAAACACTCTGAAGCTCTCTGAAACTCTCTGAAACTCTCTGACAATCTCAGAAAATCTCAGAAACTCTCTGAAACTCTCTGAAACTCTCTGAAACTCTCTGACACTCTGTGACAATCTCTGAAACTCTCTGAAACTCTTTGACACTCTTTGACACTCTCAGACACTGTCTGACTCTCTCTGAAACTCTCTAAAACTCTCTGACACTCTGTGACACCCTCTGAAACTCTGTGAAACTCTCGGACACTCTCTGAAACTTTCTGACACTCTCAGAAACTCTCAGAAGCTCTCTGAAACTCTGTGACACTCTCAGAAACTCTCAGACACTATCAGAGACTCTCTGAAACTCTCTGACGCTCTCTGACACTCTCTGAAATACTCTCTGAAACTCTCTGACACTCTCTGACACTCTCTAAAATTCTCTGACACTCTCTGACACTCTCAGACACTCTCTGACACTCTGTGACACTTTCTCAAAATTCTCTTACACTATCTGACACTTTCTGAATCTCTCGGACACTCTCTGAATCTCTCTGAAACTCTCCGACACTCTGTGACACTCTCTGAAACTTTCTGGCACTCTCTGACACTCTCTGAAGATCTCTGGCACTCTCTGAAAATCTCTGACACTCTCTGAAACTCTGTGACACTCTCTGAAAGACTCTGACACTCTCTGACACTCTCAGACACTCTCTGACACTCTCTGACACTTTCTGAAACTCTCTGACACTATCTGACTCTTTCTGAAACTCTCGGACACTCTCTGACACACTCTGCAACTCTATGACACTCTGTGACACTCTCTGACACTCTCTGAATCTCTCTGAAAAGCTCTGACACTCTGTGACACTCTCAGAAACTCTCTGAATCTCCCTGACACTCTCTGACACTCTCTGAAAGTTTCTGACACTCTCTGACACTCTCTGAACATCTCTGAAACTCTCTGAAGATCTCTGACACTCTCTGACACTCTGTGACACTCTCAGATACTCTCTGACTCTCTCAGACACACTCCGACACACTCAGAATCTCTCAGAAACTCTCTGGAACTCTCTGACACTCTCAGAAAGTCTCTGAAACTCTCTGAAACTCTCTGACACTCTCTGACGCTATCTGACACTCTGTGAAACTCTGTGAAACTCTTTGACACTCTCTGACACTCACTGACTCTCTCTGAAACTCTCTGACACTCTCTGAAACTCTCTGAAACTGTCTGACACTCTCTGACAATCTCTGACACTCTCTGTATCTCTCTGAATCACTCTGACACTCTGTGACACTCTCTGAAACTCTCTGACAATCTCTGAAACTTTCTGACACTCTCTGAAACTCTCCGAAGCTCTCTGAAACTCTCTGAAACTCTCTGACTCTCTCAGAAACTCTCAGAAACTCCCTGAAACTCTCTGAGACTCTCTGGCACTCTCTGAGACTCTCTGAAACTCTCTGACACTCTCTGAAACTCTCTGAAACTCTCTGACACTCTCTGAAACTCTCTGAAACTCTCTGACAATCTCTGGCACTCTCAGACACTCTCAGACACTCTCTGAAGATCTCTGAAACTCTCTGACACCGTCTGACACTTTCTGAATCTCTCGGACACTCTCTGAATCTCTCTGAAACTCTCCGACACTCTGTGACACTCTCTGAACATTTCTCGCACTCTCTGACACTCTCTGAAGATCTCTGAAACTCTCTGAAAATCTCTGACACTCTCTGAAACTATGTGAAACTCTCTGAAACACTCTGAAACTCTCTGACATTGTCTGAAACTCTCTGAAACTCTTTGTAACTCTCTGACACTCTCAGAAACTCTCAGAAGCTCTCTGAAACTCTCTGACACTCTCTGACACTCTCTGAAGCTCTCAGACACTCTCAGACACTCTCTGACACTCTCTGACACTATCTGAGACTCTCTGAAACTCTCTGACACTCTCTGACACTCTCTGAAACTGTCTGAAACTCTCTGACACTCTCTGAAAGTCTCTGACACTCTCTGACACTCTCTGAAACTCTCTGACACTCTCTGACACTTGCAGACACTCTCTGACACTCTGTGACACTTTCTGAAACTCTCTGACACTATCTGACACTTTCTGAATCTCTCGGCACTCTCTGAATCTCTCTGAAACTCTCCGACGCTCTGTGACACTCTCTGAAACTTTCTGGCACTCTCTGACACTCTCTGAAGGTCTCTGACAGTTTCTGAAACTCTCTGACACTATTTGATTCTTTCTGAAACTCTCGGACAATCTCTGACACACAATGCAACTCTATGACACTCTGTGACACTCTCTGACACTCTCTGACTCTCTCTGAAAAGCTCTGACACTCTGTGACACTCTCTGAAACTCTCTGACACTCACTGACACTCTGTGACACTCTCTGAAACTCTCTGACACTCTCTGACATTCTCTGAAACTCTTCGACACTCTCCGACACTCTCAGATACTGTCTGACACTATCTGAAACTCTCTGACTCACTCTGACACTCCCTGACACGCTCTGACACTCCCTGACACTCTCTGAGATCTCTCTCTGAAGCTCTCTGAAACTCAGTGACACTCTCTGAAACACTCGGACATTCTCTGACACTCTCCGAAACACTCAGAAACTGTCAGAAACTCTCAGGCAATCTCTGACACTCTCAGAAAGTCTCTGAAACTCTCGGACACTCTTTGAAAGTCTCTGACACTCTCTGAAATTCTCTGACACTGTCTGAAGCTCTCTGACACTCTCCGACACTCTCTGAAACTCTCTGAAACTCTCTGACACTCTCTGAAGCTCTCCAAAACTCTCTAACACTCTCTGACACTCACAAAAACTCTCAGAAGCTCTCTGAAACTCTCTGACACTCTCTGAATCTCTCAGACACTCTCTGGCACTCTCTGACACTCTCTGAAATTCTCTGAAACTCTCTGGCACTCTCTGAAAGTTTCTGACACTCTCTGAAACTCTCTGAAACTCTCAAAAACTCTCAGAAGCTCTCTGAAACTCTCAGACACTCTCTGACACTCTGTGACACTTTCTGAAACTCGCTGACACTCTCAGACAATCTCTGACACTCTCTGACACTTTCGGAAACTCTCTGACACTATCTGGCACTTTCTGAAACTTTCTGACACTCTCTGAATATCTGTGACACTCTCTGACTCTCACTGACGCTCTGTGATGCTCTCTGACACTCTCTGAAACTCTTCGACACTCTCTGACACTCTCTGACACTCTCTGACACTCTCTGAAACTCTCTGACACTCTCTGACACTCTCAGACACTCTCTGACTCTCTGTGACACTTTCTGAAACTCTCTGACACTATCTGACACTTTCTGAATCTCTCGGCACTCTCTGAATCTCTCTGAAACTCTCCGACGCTCTGTGACACTCTCTGAAACTTTCTGGCACTCTCTGACACTCTCTGAAGGTCTCTGACAGTTTCTGAAACTCTCTGACACTATTTGATTCTTTCTGAAACTCTCGGACAATCTCTGACACACAATGCAACTCTATGACACTCTGTGACACTCTCTGACACTCTCTGACTCTCTCTGAAAAGCTCTGACACTCTGTGACACTCTCTGAAACTCTCTGACACTCACTGACACTCTGTGACACTCTCTGAAACTCTCTGACACTCTCTGACATTCTCTGAAACTCTTCGACACTCTCCGACACTCTCAGATACTGTCTGACACTATCTGAAACTCTCTGACTCACTCTGACACTCCCTGACACGCTCTGACACTCCCTGACACTCTCTGAGATCTCTCTCTGAAGCTCTCTGAAACTCAGTGACACTCTCTGAAACACTCGGACATTCTCTGACACTCTCCGAAACACTCAGAAACTGTCAGAAACTCTCAGGCAATCTCTGACACTCTCAGAAAGTCTCTGAAACTCTCGGACACTCTTTGAAAGTCTCTGACACTCTCTGACACTCTCTGAAATTCTCTGACACTGTCTGAAGCTCTCTGACACTCTCCGACACTCTCTGAAACTCTCTGAAACTCTCTGACACTCTCTGAAGCTCTCCAAAACTCTCTAACACTCTCTGACACTCACAAAAACTCTCAGAAGCTCTCTGAAACTCTCTGACACTCTCTGAATCTCTCAGACACTCTCTGGCACTCTCTGACACTCTCTGAAATTCTCTGAAACTCTCTGGCACTCTCTGAAAGTTTCTGACACTCTCTGAAACTCTCTGAAACTCTCTGACACTCTCAAAAACTCTCAGAAGCTCTCTGAAACTCTCAGACACTCTCTGACACTCTGTGACACTTTCTGAAACTCGCTGACACTCTCAGACAATCTCTGACACTCTCTGACACTTTCGGAAACTCTCTGACACTATCTGGCACTTTCTGAAACTTTCTGACACTCTCTGAATATCTCTGACACTCTCTGACTCTCACTGACGCTCTGTGATGCTCTCTGACACTCTCTGAAACTCTTCGACACTCTCTGACACTCTCTGACACTCTCCGACACTCTCTGAAACTCTCTGACACTCTCTGACACTCTCAGACACTCTCTGACTCTCTGTGACACTTTCTGAAACTCTCTGACACTATCTGACACTTTCTGAATCTCTCGGCACTCTCTGAATCTCTCTGAAACTCTCCGACACTCTGTGACACTCTCTGAAACGTTCTGGCACTCTCTGACACTCTCTGAAGGTCTCTGACAGTTTCTGAAACTCTCTGACACTATCTGATTCTTTCTGAAACTCTTGGACAATCTCTGACACACAATGCAACTCTATGACACTCTGTGACACTCTCTGACACTCTCTGACTCTCTCTGAAAAGCTCTGACACTCTGTGACACTCTCTGAAACTCTCTGACACTCACTGACACTCTGTGACAGTCTCTGAAACTCTCTGACACTCTCTGACATTCTCTGAAACTCTTCGACACTCTCCGACACTCTCAGATACTGTCTGACACTATCTGAAACTCTCTGACTCACTCTGACACTCCCTGACACGCTCTGACACTCCCTGACACTCTCTGAGATCTCTCTCTGAAGCTCTCTGAAACTCAGTGACACTCTCTGAAACACTCGGACATTCTCTGACACTCTCCGAAACGCTCAGAAACTGTCAGAAACTCTCAGGCAATCTCTGACACTCTCAGAAAGTCTCTGAAACTCTCGGACACTCTTTGAAACTCTCTGACACTCTCTGACACTCTCTGAAATTCTCTGACACTGTCTGAAGCTCTCTGACACTCTCCGACACTCTCTGAAACTCTCTGAAACTCTCTGACACTCTCTGAAACTCTCCAAAACTCTCTAACACTCTCTGACACTCACAAAAACTCTCAGAAGCTCTCTGAAACTCTCTGACACTCTCTGAATCTCTCAGACACTCTCTGGCACTCTCTGACACTCTCTGAAATTCTCTGAAACTCTCTGGCACTCTCTGAAACTTTCTGACACTCTCTGAAACTCTCTGAAACTCTCTGACACTCTCAAAAACTCTCAGAAGCTCTCTGAAACTCTCAGACACTCTCTGACACTCTGTGACACTTTCTGAAACTCGCTGACACTCTCAGACAATCTCTGACACTCTCTGACACTTTCGGAAACTCTCTGACACTATCTGGCACTTTCTGAAACTTTCTGAACACTCTCTGAATATCTCTGACACTCTCTGACTCTCACTGACGCTCTGTGATGCTCTCTGACACTCTCTGAAACTCTTCGACACTCTCTGACACTCTCTGACACTCTCTGACACTCTCTGAAACTCTCTGACACTCTCTGACACTCTCAGACACTCTCTGACAATCTGTGACACTTTCTGAAACTCTCTGACACTATCTGACACTTTCTGAATCTCTCGGCACTCTCTGAATCTCTCTGAAACTCTCCGACACTCTGTGACACTCTCTGAAACTTTCTGGCACTCTCTGACACTCTCTGAAGATTTCTGACAGTTTCTGAAACTCTCTGACACTATCTGATTCTTTCTGAAACTCTCGGACACTCTCTGACACACTCTGCAACTCTATGACACACTGTGACACTCTCTGACACTCTCTGACACTCTCTGAAACACTCTGACACTCTCTGAAACTCTCTGAAACTCTCTGACGCTCTCTGACACTCTCTGAAACACTGTGACACTCTTTGACACTCTCTGACACTCACTGACTCTCTCTGAATCTCTCTGACACTCTCTGAAACTCTCTGAAACACTTTGTAACTCTCTGACACTGTCAGAAACTCTCAGAAGCTCTCTGAAACTCTCTGACACTCTCTGACACTCTCTGTAACTCTCAGACACTCTCAGACACTCTCTGACACTCTCTGACACTATCTGAGACTCTCTGAAACTCTCTGACACTCTCTGACACTCTCTGAAACTGTCTGAAACTCTCTGACACTCTCTGACACTCTCTGACACTCTCTGTAACTCTCAGACACTCTCAGACACTCTCTGACACTCTCTGACACTATCTGAGACTCTCTGAAACTCTCTGACACTCTCTGACACTCTCTGAAACGGTCTGAAACTCTCTGACACTCTCTGAAAGTCTCTGACACTCTCTGACACTCTCTGAAACTCTCTGACACTCTCTGACACTCGCAGACACTCTCTGACACTCTGTGACACTTTCTGAAACTCTCTGACACTATCTGACACTTTCTGAATCTCTCGGCACTCTCTGAATCTCTCTGAAACTCTCCGACACTCTGTGACACTCTCTGAAACTTTCTGGCACTCTCTGAAGGTCTCTGACAGTTTCTGAAACTCTCTGACACTATCTGATTCTTTCTGAAACTCTCGGACAATCTCTGACACACAATGCAACTCTATGACACTCTGTGACACTCTCTGACACTCTCTGACTCTCTCTGAAAAGCTCTGACACTCTGTGACACTCTCTGAAACTCTCTGACACTCACTGACACTCTGTGACACTCTCTGAAACTCTCTGACACTCTCTGACATTCTCTGAAACTCTTCGACACTCTCCGACACTCTCAGATACTGTCTGACACTATCTGAAACTCTCTGACTCACTCTGACACTCCCTGACACGCTCTGACACCCCCTGACACTCTCTGAGATCTCTCTCTGAAGCTCTCTGAAACTCAGTGACACTCTCTGAAACACTCGGACATTCTCTGACACTCTCCGAAACACTCAGAAACTGTCAGAAACTCTCAGGCACTCTCTCACACTCTCAGAAAGTCTCTGAAACTCTCGGACACTCTTTGAAACTCTCTGACACTCTCTGACACTCTCTGAAATTCTCTGACACTGTTTGAAGCTCTCTGACACTCTCCGACACTCTCTGAAACTCTCTGAAACTCTCTGACACTCTCTGAAACTCTCCAAAACTCTCTAACACTCTCTGACACTCACAAAAACTCTCAGAAGCTCTCTGAAACTCTCTGACACTCTCTGAATCTCTCAGACACTCTCTGGCACTCTCTGACACTCTCTGAAATTCTCTGAAACTCTCTGGCACTCTCTGAAACTTTCTGACACTCTCTGAAACTCTCTGAAACTCTCTGACACTCTCAAAAACTCTCAGAAGCTCTCTGAAACTCTCAGACACTCTCTGACACTCTGTGACACTTTCTGAAACTCTCTGACACTCTCAGACAATCTCTGACACTCTCTGACACTTTCGGAAACTCTCTGACACTATCTGGCACTTTCTGAAACTTTCTGACACTCTCTGAATATCTCTGACACTCTCTGACTCTCACTGACGCTCTGTGATGCTCTCTGACACTCTCTGAAACTCTTCGACACTCTCTGACACTCTCTGACACTCTCTGACACTCTCTGACACTTTCAGACACTCTCTGACAATCTGTGACACTTTCTGAAACTCTCTGACACTATCTGACACTTTCTGAATCTCTCGGCACTCTCTGAATCTCTCTGAAACTCTCCGACACTCTGTGACACTCTCTGAAACTTTCTGGCACTCTCTGACACTCTCTGAAGATTTCTGACAGTTTCTGAAACTCTCTGACACTATCTGATTCTTTCTGAAACTCTCGGACACTCTCTGACACACTCTGCAACTCTATGACACTCTGTGACACTCTCTGACACTCTCTGACTCTCTCTGAAAAGCTCTGACACTCTGTGACACTCTCTGAAACTCTCTGAAACTCACTGACACTCTCTGACCCTCTCTGAAACTTTCTGACACTCTCTGACACTCTCTGAACATCTCTGACACTCTCTGAAAATCTCTGAAACTCTCTGAAGCTCTCTGACACTCTCTGACACTCTCTGAAACTCTCTGACAATCTCTGGCACTCTCAGACACTCTCAGACACTCTCTGAAGATCTCTGAAACTCTCCGACACTCTGTGACACTCTCTGAAACTTTCTCGCACTCTCTGACACTCTCTGAAGATCTCTGAAACTCTCTGACATTCTCAGACACTCTCTGAAACACTGTGACACTCTTTGACACTCTCTGACACTCACTGACTCTCTCTGAATCTCTCTGACACTCTCTGAAACTCTCTGAAACTCTTTGTAACTCTCTGACACTGTCAGAAACTCTCAGAAGCTCTCTGAAACTCTCTGACACTCTCTGACACTCTCTGTAACTCTCAGACACTCTCAGACACTCTCTGACACTCTCTGACACTATCTGAGACTCTCTGAAACTCTCTGACACTCTCTGACACTCTCTGAAACTGTCTGAAACTCTCTGACACTCTCTGACACTCTCTGACACTCTCTGTAACTCTCAGACACTCTCAGACACTCTCTGACACTCTCTGACACTATCTGAGACTCTCTGAAACTCTCTGACACTCTCTGACACTCTCTGAAACTGTCTGAAACTCTCTGACACTCTCTGAAAGTCTCTGACACTCTCTGACACTCTCTGAAACTCTCTGACACTCTCTGACACTCGCAGACACTCTCTGACACTCTGTGACACTTTCTGAAACTCTCTGACACTATCTGACACTTTCTGAATCTCTCGGCACTCTCTGAATCTCTCTGAAACTCTCCGACACTCTGTGACACTCTCTGAAACTTTCTGGCACTCTCTGAAGGTCTCTGACAGTTTCTGAAACTCTCTGACACTATCTGATTCTTTCTGAAACTCTCGGACAATCTCTGACACACAATGCAACTCTATGACACTCTGTGACACTCTCTGACACTCTCTGACTCTCTCTGAAAAGCTCTGACACTCTGTGACACTCTCTGAAACTCTCTGACACTCACTGACACTCTCTGACCCTCTCTGAAACTTTCTGACACTCTCTGACACTCTCTGAACATCTCTGACACTCTCTGAAAATCTCTGAAACTCTCTGAAGCTCTCTGACACTCTCTGACACTCTCTGAAACTCTCTGACAATCTCTGGCACTCTCAGACACTCTCAGACACTCTCTGAAGATCTCTGAAACTCTCCGACACTCTGTGACACTCTCTGAAACTTTCTCGCACTCTCTGACACTCTCTGAAGATCTCTGAAACTCTCTGACATTCTCAGACACTCTCTGAAACACTGTGACACTCTTTGACACTCTCTGACACTCACTGACTCTCTCTGAATCTCTCTGACACTCTCTGAAACTCTCTGAAACTCTTTGTAACTCTCTGACACTGTCAGAAACTCTCAGAAGCTCTCTGAAACTCTCTGACACTCTCTGACACTCTCTGTAACTCTCAGACACTCTCAGACACTCTCTGACACTCTCTGACACTATCTGAGACTCTCTGAAACTCTCTGACACTCTCTGACACTCTCTGAAACTGTCTGAAACTCTCTGACACTCTCTGAAAGTCTCTGACACTCTCTGACACTCTCTGAAAGTCTCTGACACTCTCTGACACTCGCAGACACTCTCTGACACTTTGTGACACTTTCTGAAACTCTCTGACTCTCTCTGACGCTCTGTGATGCTCTCTGACACTCTCTGAAACTCTTCGACACTCTCTGACACTCTCTGACACTCTCTGACACTCTCTGACACTTTCAGACACTCTCTGACAATCTGTGACACTTTCTGAAACTCTCTGACACTATCTGACACTTTCTGAATCTCTCGGCACTCTCTGAATCTCTCTGAAACTCTCCGACACTCTGTGACACTCTCTGAAACTTTCTGGCACTCTCTGACACTCTCTGAAGATTTCTGACAGTTTCTGAAACTCTCTGACACTATCTGATTCTTTCTGAAACTCTCGGACACTCTCTGACACACTCTGCAACTCTATGACACTCTGTGACACTCTCTGACACTCTCTGACTCTCTCTGAAAAGCTCTGACACTCTGTGACACTCTCTGAAACTCTCTGAAACTCACTGACACTCTCTGACCCTCTCTGAAACTTTCTGACACTCTCTGACACTCTCTGAACATCTCTGACACTCTCTGAAAATCTCTGAAACTCTCTGAAGCTCTCTGACACTCTCTGACACTCTCTGAAACTCTCTGACAATCTCTGGCACTCTCAGACACTCTCAGACACTCTCTGAAGATCTCTGAAACTCTCCGACACTCTGTGACACTCTCTGAAACTTTCTCGCACTCTCTGACACTCTCTGAAGATCTCTGAAACTCTCTGACATTCTCAGACACTCTCTGAAACACTGTGACACTCTTTGACACTCTCTGACACTCACTGACTCTCTCTGAATCTCTCTGACACTCTCTGAAACTCTCTGAAACTCTTTGTAACTCTCTGACACTGTCAGAAACTCTCAGAAGCTCTCTGAAACTCTCTGACACTCTCTGACACTCTCTGTAACTCTCAGACACTCTCAGACACTCTCTGACACTCTCTGACACTATCTGAGACTCTCTGAAACTCTCTGACACTCTCTGACACTCTCTGAAACTGTCTGAAACTCTCTGACACTCTCTGACACTCTCTGACACTCTCTGTAACTCTCAGACACTCTCAGACACTCTCTGACACTCTCTGACACTATCTGAGACTCTCTGAAACTCTCTGACACTCTCTGACACTCTCTGAAACTGTCTGAAACTCTCTGACACTCTCTGAAAGTCTCTGACACTCTCTGACACTCTCTGAAACTCTCTGACACTCTCTGACACTCGCAGACACTCTCTGACACTCTGTGACACTTTCTGAAACTCTCTGACACTATCTGACACTTTCTGAATCTCTCGGCACTCTCTGAATCTCTCTGAAACTCTCCGACACTCTGTGACACTCTCTGAAACTTTCTGGCACTCTCTGAAGGTCTCTGACAGTTTCTGAAACTCTCTGACACTATCTGATTCTTTCTGAAACTCTCGGACAATCTCTGACACACAATGCAACTCTATGACACTCTGTGACACTCTCTGACACTCTCTGACTCTCTCTGAAAAGCTCTGACACTCTGTGACACTCTCTGAAACTCTCTGACACTCACTGACACTCTGTGACACTCTCTGAAACTCTCTGACACTCTCTGACATTCTCTGAAACTCTTCGACACTCTCCGACACTCTCAGATACTGTCTGACACTTTCTGAAACTCGCTGACACTCTCAGACAATCTCTGACACTCTCTGACACTTTCGGAAACTCTCTGACACTATCTGGCACTTTCTGAAACTTTCTGACACTCTCTGAATATCTCTGACACTCTCTGACTCTCACTGACGCTCTGTGATGCTCTCTGACACTCTCTGAAACTCTTCGACACTCTCTGACACTCTCTGACACTCTCTGAAACTCTCTGACACTCTCTGACACTCTCAGACACTCTCTGACAATCTGTGACACTTTCTGAAACTCTCTGACACTATCTGACACTTTCTGAATCTCTCGGCACTCTCTGAATCTCTCTGAAACTCTCCGACACTCTGTGACACTCTCTGAAACTTTCTGGCACTCTCTGACACTCTCTGAAGATTTCTGACAGTTTCTGAAACTCTCTGACACTATCTGATTCTTTCTGAAACTCTCGGACACTCTCTGACACACTCTGCAACTCTATGACACACTGTGACACTCTCTGACACTCTCTGACACTCTCTGAAACACTCTGACACTCTCTGAAACTCTCTGAAACTCTCTGACGCTCTCTGACACTCTCTAAAACACTGTGACACTCTTTGACACTCTCTGACACTCACTGACTCTCTCTGAATCTCTCTGACACTCTCTGAAACTCTCTGAAACTCTTTGTAACTCTCTGACACTGTCAGAAACTCTCAGAAGCTCTCTGAAACTCTCTGACACTCTCTGACACTCTCTGTAACTCTCAGACACTCTCAGACACTCTCTGACACTCTCTGACACTATCTGAGACTCTCTGAAACTCTCTGACACTCTCTGACACTCTCTGAAACTGTCTGAAACTCTCTGACACTCTCTGACACTCTCTGACACTCTCTGTAACTCTCAGACACTCTCAGACACTCTGTGACACTCTCTGAAACTTTCTCGCACTCTCTGACACTCTCTGAAGATCTCTGAAACTCTCTGACATTCTCAGACACTCTCTGAAACACTGTGACACTCTTTGACACTCTCTGACACTCACTGACTCTCTCTGAATCTCTCTGACACTCTCTGAAACTCTCTGAAACTCTTTGTAACTCTCTGACACTGTCAGAAACTCTCAGAAGCTCTCTGAAACTCTCTGACACTCTCTGACACTCTCTGTAACTCTCAGACACTCTCAGACACTCTCTGACACTCTCTGACACTATCTGAGACTCTCTGAAACTCTCTGACACTCTCTGACACTCTCTGAAACTGTCTGAAACTCTCTGACACTCTCTGACACTCTCTGACACTCTCTGTAACTCTCAGACACTCTCAGACACTCTCTGACACTCTCTGACACTATCTGAGACTCTCTGAAACTCTCTGACACTCTCTGACACTCTCTGAAACTGTCTGAAACTCTCTGACACTCTCTGAAAGTCTCTGACACTCTCTGACACTCTCTGAAACTCTCTGACACTCTCTGACACTCGCAGACACTCTCTGACACTCTGTGACACTTTCTGAAACTCTCTGACACTATCTGACACTTTCTGAATCTCTCGGCACTCTCTGAATCTCTCTGAAACTCTCCGACACTCTGTGACACTCTCTGAAACTTTCTGGCACTCTCTGACACTATCTGATTCTTTCTGAAACTCTCGGACAATCTCTGACACACAATGCAACTCTATGACACTCTGTGACACTCTCTGACACTCTCTGACTCTCTCTGAAAAGCTCTGACACTCTGTGACACTCTCTGAAACTCTCTGACACTCACTGACACTCTGTGACACTCTCTGAAACTCTCTGACACTCTCTGACATTCTCTGAAACTCTTCGACACTCTCCGACACTCTCAGATACTGTCTGACACTTTCTGAAACTCGCTGACACTCTCAGACAATCTCTGACACTCTCTGACACTTTCGGAAACTCTCTGACACTATCTGGCACTTTCTGAAACTTTCTGACACTCTCTGAATATCTCTGACACTCTCTGACTCTCACTGACGCTCTGTGATGCTCTCTGACACTCTCTGAAACTCTTCGACACTCTCTGACACTCTCTGACACTCTCTGAAACTCTCTGACACTCTCTGACACTCTCAGACACTCTCTGACAATCTGTGACACTTTCTGAAACTCTCTGACACTATCTGACACTTTCTGAATCTCTCGGCACTCTCTGAATCTCTCTGAAACTCTCCGACACTCTGTGACACTCTCTGAAACTTTCTGGCACTCTCTGACACTCTCTGAAGATTTCTGACAGTTTCTGAAACTCTCTGACACTATCTGATTCTTTCTGAAACTCTCGGACACTCTCTGACACACTCTGCAACTCTATGACACACTGTGACACTCTCTGACACTCTCTGACACTCTCTGAAACACTCTGACACTCTCTGAAACTCTCTGAAACTCTCTGACGCTCTCTGACACTCTCTAAAACACTGTGACACTCTTTGACACTCTCTGACACTCACTGACTCTCTCTGAATCTCTCTGACACTCTCTGAAACTCTCTGAAACTCTTTGTAACTCTCTGACACTGTCAGAAACTCTCAGAAGCTCTCTGAAACTCTCTGACACTCTCTGACACTCTCTGTAACTCTCAGACACTCTCAGACACTCTCTGACACTCTCTGACACTATCTGAGACTCTCTGAAACTCTCTGACACTCTCTGACACTCTCTGAAACTGTCTGAAACTCTCTGACACTCTCTGACACTCTCTGACACTCTCTGTAACTCTCAGACACTCTCAGACACTCTCTGACACTCTCTGACACTATCTGAGACTCTCTGAAACTCTCTGACACTCTCTGACACTCTCTGAAACTGTCTGAAACTCTCTGACACTCTCTGAAAGTCTCTGACACTCTCTGACACTCTCTGAAACTCTCTGACACTCTCTGACACTCGCAGACACTCTCTGACACTCTGTGACACTTTCTGAAACTCTCTGACACTATCTGACACTTTCTGAATCTCTCGGCACTCTCTGAATCTCTCTGAAACTCTCCGACACTCTGTGACACTCTCTGAAACTTTCTGGCACTCTCTGAAGGTCTCTGACAGTTTCTGAAACTCTCTGACACTATCTGATTCTTTCTGAAACTCTCGGACAATCTCTGACACACAATGCAACTCTATGACACTCTGTGACACTCTCTGACACTCTCTGACTCTCTCTGAAAAGCTCTGACACTCTGTGACACTCTCTGAAACTCTCTGACACTCACTGACACTCTGTGACACTCTCTGAAACTCTCTGACACTCTCTGACATTCTCTGAAACTCTTCGACACTCTCCGACACTCTCAGATACTGTCTGACACTATCTGAAACTCTCTGACTCACTCTGACACTCCCTGACACGCTCTGACACCCCCTGACACTCTCTGAGATCTCTCTCTGAAGCTCTCTGAAACTCAGTGACACTCTCTGAAACACTCGGACATTCTCTGACACTCTCCGAAACACTCAGAAACTGTCAGAAATTCTCAGGCACTCTCTCACACTCTCAGAAAGTCTCTGAAACTCTCGGACACTCTTTGAAACTCTCTGACACTCTCTGACACTCTCTGAAATTCTCTGACACTGTTTGAAGCTCTCTGACACTCTCCGACACTCTCTGAAACTCTCTGAAACTCTCTGACACTCTCTGAAACTCTCCAAAACTCTCTAACACTCTCTGACACTCACAAAAACTCTCAGAAGCTCTCTGAAACTCTCTGACACTCTCTGAATCTCTCAGACACTCTCTGGCACTCTCTGACACTCTCTGAAATTCTCTGAAACTCTCTGGCACTCTCTGAAACTTTCTGACACTCTCTGAAACTCTCTGAAACTCTCTGACACTCTCAAAAACTCTCAGAAGCTCTCTGAAACTCTCAGACACTCTCTGACACTCTGTGACACTTTCTGAAACTCTCTGACACTCTCAGACAATCTCTGACACTCTCTGACACTTTCGGAAACTCTCTGACACTATCTGGCACTTTCTGAAACTTTCTGACACTCTCTGAATATCTCTGACACTCTCTGACTCTCACTGACGCTCTGTGATGCTCTCTGACACTCTCTGAAACTCTTCGACACTCTCTGACACTCTCTGACACTCTCTGAAACTCTCTGACACTCTCTGACACTCTCTGACACTCTCTGACAATCTGTGACACTTTCTGAAACTCTCTGACACTATCTGACACTTTCTGAATCTCTCGGCACTCTCTGAATCTCTCTGAAACTCTCCGACACTCTGTGACACTCTCTGAAACTTTCTGGCACTCTCTGACACTCTCTGAAGATTTCTGACAGTTTCTGAAACTCTCTGACACTATCTGATTCTTTCTGAAACTCTCGGACACTCTCTGACACACTCTGCAACTCTATGACACTCTGTGACACTCTCTGACACTCTCTGACTCTCTCTGAAAAGCTCTGACACTCTGTGACACTCTCTGAAACTCTCTGAAACTCACTGACACTCTCTGACCCTCTCTGAAACTTTCTGACACTCTCTGACACTCTCTGAACATCTCTGACACTCTCTGAAAATCTCTGAAACTCTCTGAAGCTCTCTGACACTCTCTGACACTCTCTGAAACTCTCTGACAATCTCTGGCACTCTCAGACACTCTCAGACACTCTCTGAAGATCTCTGAAACTCTCCGTCCCTCTGTGACACTCTCTGAAACTTTCTCGCACTCTCTGACACTCTCTGAAGATCTCTGAAACTCTCTGACATTCTCAGACACTCTCTGAAACACTGTGACACTCTTTGACACTCTCTGACACTCACTGACTCTCTCTGAATCTCTCTGACACTCTCTGAAACTCTCTGAAACTCTTTGTAACTCTCTGACACTGTCAGAAACTCTCAGAAGCTCTCTGAAACTCTCTGACACTCTCTGACACTCTCTGTAACTCTCAGACACTCTCAGACACTCTCTGACACTCTCTGACACTATCTGAGACTCTCTGAAACTCTCTGACACTCTCTGACACTCTCTGAAACTGTCTGAAACTCTCTGACACTCTCTGACACTCTCTGACACTCTCTGTAACTCTCAGACACTCTCAGACACTCTCTGACACTCTCTGACACTATCTGAGACTCTCTGAAACTCTCTGACACTCTCTGACACTCTCTGAAACTGTCTGAAACTCTCTGACACTCTCTGAAAGTCTCTGACACTCTCTGACACTCTCTGAAACTCTCTGACACTCTCTGACACTCGCAGACACTCTCTGACACTCTGTGACACTTTCTGAAACTCTCTGACACTATCTGACACTTTCTGAATCTCTCGGCACTCTCTGAATCTCTCTGAAACTCTCCGACACTCTGTGACACTCTCTGAAACTTTCTGGCACTCTCTGAAGGTCTCTGACAGTTTCTGAAACTCTCTGACACTATCTGATTCTTTCTGAAACTCTCGGACAATCTCTGACACACAATGCAACTCTATGACACTCTGTGACACTCTCTGACACTCTCTGACTCTCTCTGAAAAGCTCTGACACTCTGTGACACTCTCTGAAACTCTCTGACACTCACTGACACTCTGTGACACTCTCTGAAACTCTCTGACACTCTCTGACATTCTCTGAAACTCTTCGACACTCTCCGACACTCTCAGATACTGTCTGACACTATCTGAAACTCTCTGACTCACTCTGACACTCCCTGACACGCTCTGACACCCCCTGACACTCTCTGAGATCTCTCTCTGAAGCTCTCTGAAACTCAGTGACACTCTCTGAAACACTCGGACATTCTCTGACACTCTCCGAAACACTCAGAAACTGTCAGAAACTCTCAGGCACTCTCTCACACTCTCAGAAAGTCTCCGAAACTCTCGGACACTCTTTGAAACTCTCTGACACTCTCTGACACTCTCTGAAATTCTCTGACACTGTTTGAAGCTCTCTGACACTCTCCGACACTCTCTGAAACTCTCTGAAACTCTCTGACACTCTCTGAAACTCTCCAAAACTCTCTAACACTCTCTGACACTCACAAAAACTCTCAGAAGCTCTCTGAAACTCTCTGACACTCTCTGAATCTCTCAGACACTCTCTGGCACTCTCTGACACTCTCTGAAATTCTCTGAAACTCTCTGGCACTCTCTGAAACTTTCTGACACTCTCTGAAACTCTCTGAAACTCTCTGACACTCTCAAAAACTCTCAGAAGCTCTCTGAAACTCTCAGACACTCTCTGACACTCTGTGACACTTTCTGAAACTCTCTGACACTCTCAGACAATCTCTGACACTCTCTGACACTTTCGGAAACTCTCTGACACTATCTGGCACTTTCTGAAACTTTCTGACACTCTCTGAATATCTCTGACACTCTTTGACTCTCACTGACGCTCTGTGATGCTCTCTGACACTCTCTGAAACTCTTCGACACTCTCTGACACTCTCTGACACTCTCTGAAACTCTCTGACACTCTCTGACACTTTCAGACACTCTCTGACAATCTGTGACACTTTCTGAAACTCTCTGACACTATCTGACACTTTCTGAATCTCTCGGCACTCTCTGAATCTCTCTGAAACTCTCCGTCACTCTGTGACACTCTCTGAAACTTTTTGGCACTCTCTGACACTCTCTGAAGATTTCTGACAGTTTCTGAAACTCTCTGACACTATCTGATTCTTTCTGAAACTCTCGGACACTCTCTGACACACTCTGCAACTCTATGACACTCTGTGACACTCTCTGACACTCTCTGACTCTCTCTGAAAAGCTCTGACACTCTGTGACACTCTCTGAAACTCTCTGAAACTCACTGACACTCTCTGACCCTCTCTGAAACTTTCTGACACTCTCTGACACTCTCTGAACATCTCTGACACTCTCTGAAAATCTCTGAAACTCTCTGACACTCTGTGACACTCTCAGATACTCCCTGACTCTGTCAGACACACTCCGACACACTCAGAAACTCTCAGAAACTCTCTGGAACTCTCTGACACTCTCAGGAAGTCTCTGAAACACTCTGACACTCTCTGAAACTCTCTGACGCTCTCTGACACTCTCTGAAACACTGTGACACACTTTGACACTCTCTGACACTCACTGACTCTCTCTGAATCTCTCTGACACTCTCTGAAACTCTCTGAAACTGTCTGACACTCTCTGACAATCTCTGACACTCTCTGAATCTCTCTGAATCACTCTGACACTCTGTGACACTCTCTGAAACTCTCTGAAGCTCTCTGAAACATTCTGAAACTCTCTGAATCTCTCAGAAACACTCAGAAACGCTGTGAAACTCTCTGACACTCTCTGACACTCTCTGAGACTCTCTGAAATTCTCTGACGCTCTCTGAAACTCTCTGAAGCTCTCTGACACTCTCTGACACTCTCTGAAACTCTCTGACAATCTCTGGCACTCTCAGACACTCTCAGACACTCTCTGAAGATCTCTGAAACTCTCCGACACTCTGTGACACTCTCTGAAACTTTCTCGCACTCTCTGACACTCTCTGAAGATCTCTGAAACTCTCTGACATTCTCAGACACTCTCTGACACTTTCTGAAACTCTCTGACAGTATCTGACACTTTCTGAATCTCTCGGACACTCTCTGAATCTCTCTGACATTCTCAGACACTCTGTGACACTCTCTGACACTTTCTGAAACTCTCTGACAGTATCTGACACTTTCTGAAACTCTCGGACACTCTCTGACACACTCTGCAACTCTATGACACTCTGTGACACTCTCTGACACTCTCTGACATTCTCTGAATCTCTCTGAAACTCTCTGACACTCTGTGACACTCTGTAGCTCTCTGAAACTCCCTGGCACTCTCTGACACTCTCTGAAACTCTCTGAAACTCTCTGAATATCTCTGACATTCTGTGACATTCTCAGATACTCTCTGACACTCTCAGACACACTCCGACACTCTCAGAAACTCTCAGAAACTCTCTGGAACTCTCTGACACTCTGTGACACACTCTGAAAATCTCTGACATTCTCTGAGTCTCTCCGACACACTCAGACACTGTCTTGAAACTTTCCGACACTCTCTGAAACACTCTGAAACACTCTGAAGCTCTCTGAAACTCTCTGAAACTCTCTGACAATCTCAGAAAATCTCAGAAACTCTCGGAAACTCTCTGAAAGTCTCTGACACTCTGTGACACTCTCTGAAACTCTCTGACACTCCCTGACACTCTCTGACACTCTCTGAAACTCTCTGACACTCACTGACACTCTCTGACACTCTCTGAAACTCTCTGACACTCTCTGACACTCTCTGACATTCTCTGAAACTCTTCGACACTCTCCGACACTCTCAGATACTGTCTGACACTATCTGAAACTCTCTGACTCACTCTGACACTCCCTGACACGCTCTGACACTCCCTGACACTCTCTGAGATCTCTCTCTGAAGCTCTCTGAAACTCAGTGACACTCTGAAACACTCGGACATACTCTGACACTCTCCGAAACACTCAGAAACTGTCAGAAACTCTCAGGCACTCTCTGACACTCTCAGAAAGTCTCTGAAACTCTCGGACACTCTTTGAAACTCTCTGAAACTCTCTGACACTCTCTGAAATTCTCTGACACTCTCTGAAAATCTCTGAAACTTTCTGACACTCTCTGAAACTCTCTGAAACTCTCTGACACTCTCTGACACTCTCTGAAACTCTCCAAAACTCTCTAACACTCTCTGACACTCTCAAAAACTCTCAGAAGCTCTCTGAAACTCTCTGACACTCTCTGAATCTCTCAGACACTCTCTGGCACTCTCTGACACTCTCTGACACTCTCTGAAACTCTCTGGCACTCTCTGAAACTTTCTGACACTCTCTGAAACTCTCTGAAACTCTCTGACACTTTCTGACTCTCTCTGAAACTCTCTACTATCTCTGACACTCTCTGACACTCTCTGAAGCTCTCTGATACTCTCTGACATTCTGTGACACTCTCCGAAATTCTCTAAAAGTCTATGACACTCTCTGACACTCTCTTGAAACTTTCCGACACTCTCTGACACTATCAGAATGTCTCTGAAACTCTCTGACACTCTCTGAAACTCTCTGACACTCTCAGACACTTTCTGACTCTCTCTGAAACTCTCTACTATCTCTGACACTCTCTGACACTCTCTGAAGCTCTCTGATACTCTCTGACATTCTGTGACACTCTCCGAAATTCTCTAAAAGTCTATGACACTCTCTTGAAACTTTCCGACACTCTCTGAAACACTCTGAAACACTCTGAAGCTCTCTGAAACTCTCTGAAACTCTCTGACAATCTCAGAAAATCTCAGAAACTCTCTGAAACTCTCTGAAACTCTCTGAAACTCTCTGACACTCAGTGACAATCTCTGAAACTCTCTGAAACTCTTTGACACACTTTGACACTCTCAGACACTGTCTGACTCTCTCTGAAACTCTCTGAAACTCTCTGACACTCTCTGACACTCCCTGACACTCTCTGAAGCTTTCTGAAACTCTCTGACACTCTGTGACACCCTCTGAAACTCTGTGAAACTCTCGGACACTCTCTGAAACTTTCTGACACTCTCTGAAACTCTCTGAAACTCTTTGTAACTCTCTGACACTCTCAGAAACTCTCTGAAGCTCTCTGAAACTCTCTGACACTCTCAGAAACTCTCAGACACTCTCAGACACTATCTGAGACTCTCTGAAACACTCTGACGCTCTCTGACACTCTCTGAAACACTCTCTGAAACTCTCTGACACTCTCTGACACTCTCTAAAATTCTCTGACACTCTCTGACACTCTCAGACACTCTCTGACAATCTGTGACACTTTCTGAAATTCTCTGACACTATCTGACACTTTCTGAATCTCTCGGACACTCTCTGAATCTCTCTGAAACTCTCCGACACTCTGTGACACTCTCTGAAACTTTCTGGCACTCTCTGACACTCTCTGAAGATCTCTGGCACTCTCTGAAAATCTCTGACACTCTCTGAAACTCTGTGACACTCTCTGAAAGACTCTGACACTCTCTGACACTCTCAGACACTCTCTGACACTCTCTGACACTTTCTGAAACTCTCTGACACTATCTGACTCTTTCTGAAACTCTCGGACACTCTCTGACACACTCTGCAACTCTATGACACTCTGTGACACTCTCTGACACTCTCTGAATCTCTCTGAAAAGCTCTGACACTCTGTGACACTCTCAGAAACTCTCTGAATCTCCCTGACACTCTCTGACACTCTCTGAAACTTTCTGACACTCTCTGACACTCTCTGAACATCTCTGAAATTCTCTGAAGATCTCTGACACTCTCTGACACTCTGTGATACTCTCAGATACTCTCTGACTCTCTCAGACACACTCCGACACACTCAGAATCTCTCAGAAACTCTCTGGAACTCTCTGACACTCTCAGAAAGTCTCTGAAACTCTCTGAAACTCTCTGAAACTCTCTGACGCTATCTGACACTCTGAGAAACTCTGTGAAACTCTTTGACACTCTCTGACACTCACTGACTCTCTCTGAAACTCTCTGACACTCTCTGAAACTCTCTGAAACTGTCTGACACTCTCTGACAATCTCTGACACTCTGTATCTCTCTGAATCACTCTGACACTCTGTGACACTCTCTGAAACTCTCTGACAATCTCTGAAACTTTCTGACACTCTCTGAAACTCTCTGAAGCTCTCTGAAACTCTCTGAAACTCTCTGACTCTCTCAGAAACACTCAGAAACTCCCTGAAACTCTCTGAGACTCTCTGGCACTCTCTGAGACTCTCTGAAAATCTCTGACACTCTCTGAAACACTCTGAAACTCTCTGACACTCTCTGAAACTCTCTGAAACTCTCTGACAATCTCTGGCACTCTCAGACACTCTCAGACACTCTCTGAAGATCTCTGAAACTCTCTGACACCGTCTGACACTTTCTGAATCTCTCGGACACTCTCTGAAACTATGTGAAACTCTCTGAAACACTCTGAAACTCTCTGACATTCTCTGAAACTCTCTGAAACTCTCTGACGCTCTCTGACACTCTCTGAAACACTGTGACACTCTTTGACACTCTCTGACACTCACTGACTCTCTCTGAATCTCTCTGACACTCTCTGAAACTCTCTGAAACTCTTTGTAACTCTCTGACACTGTCAGAAACTCTCAGAAGCTCTCTGAAACTCTCTGACACTCTCTGACTCTCTCTGAAACTTTCAGACACTCTCAGACACTCTCTGACACTCTCTGACACTATCTGAGACTCTCTGAAACTCTCTGACACTCTCTGACACTCTCTGAAACTGTCTGAAACTCTCTGACACTCTCTGAAAGTCTCTGACACTCTCTGACACTCTCTGAAAGTCTCTGACACTCTCTGACACTCGCAGACACTCTCTGACACTTTGTGACACTTTCTGAAACTCTCTGACACTATCTGACACTTTCTGAATCTCTCGGCACTCTCTGAATCTCTCTGAAACTCTCCGACACTCTGTGACACTCTCTGAAACTTTCTGGCACTCTCTGACACTCTCTGAAGGTCTCTGACAGTTTCTGAAACTCTCTGACACTATCTGATTCTTTCTGAAACTCTCGGACAATCTCTGACACACAATGCAACTCTATGACACTCTGTGACACTCTCTGACACTCTCTGACTCTCTCTGAAAAGCTCTGACACTCTGTGACACTCTCTGAAACTCTCTGACACTCACTGACACTCTGTGACACTCTCTGAAACTCTCTGACACTCTCTGACATTCTCTGAAACTCTTCGACACTCTCCGACACTCTCAGATACTGTCTGACACTATCTGAAACTCTCTGACTCACTCTGACACTCCCTGACACGCTCTGACACTCCCTGACACTCTCTGAGATCTCTCTCTGAAGCTCTCTGAAACTCAGTGACACTCTCTGAAACACTCGGACATTCTCTGACACTCTCCGAAACACTCAGAAACTGTCAGAAACTCTCAGGCACTCTCTCACACTCTCAGAAAGTCTCTGAAACTCTCGGACACTCTTTGAAACTCTCTGACACTCTCTGACACTCTCTGAAATTCTCTGACACTGTCTGAAGCTCTCTGACACTCTCCGACACTCTCTGAAACTCTCTGACACTCTCTGACACTCTCTGAAACTCTCCAAAACTCTCTAACACTCTCTGACACTCACAAAAACTCTCAGAAGCTCTCTGACACTCTCTGAATCTCTCAGACACTCTCTGGCACTCTCTGACACTCTCTGAAATTCTCTGAAACTCTCTGGCACTCTCTGAAACTTTCTGACACTCTCTGAAACTCTCTGAAACTCTCTGACATTCTCAAAAACTCTCAGAAGCTCTCTGAAACTCTCAGACACTCTCTGACACTCTGTGACACTTTCTGAAACTCTCTGACACTCTCAGACAATCTCTGACACTCTCTGACACTTTCGGAAACTCTCTGACACTATCTGGCACTTTCTGAAACTTTCTGACACTCTCTGAATATCTCTGACACTCTCTGACTCTCACTGACGCTCTGTGATGCTCTCTGACACTCTCTGAAACTCTTCGACACTCTCTGACACTCTCTGACACTCTCTGACACTCTCTGACACTCTCAGACACTCTCTGACAATCTGTGACACTTTCTGAAACTCTCTGACACTATCTGACACTTTCTGAATCTCTCGGCACTCTCTGAATCTCTCTGAAACTCTCCGACACTCTGTGACACTCTCTGAAACTTTCTGGCACTCTCTGACACTCTCTGAAGATTTCTGACAGTTTCTGAAACTCTCTGACACTATCTGATTCTTTCTGAAACTCTCGGACACTCTCTGACACACTCTGCAACTCTATGACACTCTGTGACACTCTCTGACACTCTCTGACTCTCTCTGAAAAGCTCCGACACTCTGTGACACTCTCTGAAACTCTCTGAAACTCACTGACACTCTCTGACCCTCTCTGAAACTTTCTGACACTCTCTGACACTCTCTGAACATCTCTGACACTCTCTGAAAATCTCTGAAACTCTCTGACACTCTGTGACACTCTCAGATACTCTCTGACTCTGTCAGACACACTCCGACACACTCAGAAACTCTCAGAAACTCACTGGAACTCTCTGACACTCTCAGGAAGTCTCTGAAACACTCTGACACTCTCTGAAACTCTCTGAAACTCTCTGACAGTATCTGACACTTTCTGAAACTCTCGGACACTCTCTGACACACTCTGCAACTCTATGACACTCTGTGACACTCTCTGACATTCTGTGAAGCTCTCTGAAACTCTCTGACACTCTGTGACACTCTGTAACTCTCTGAAACTCCCTGACACTCTCTGACACTCTCTGAAACTCTCTGAAAATCTCTGACACTCTCTGACACTCTGTGACGCTCTCAGATACTCTCTGACTCCCGCAGGCACACTTCGACACACTCAGAATCTCTCAGAAACTCTCTGGCACTCTCTGAAACTCTGAGAAACTCTCTGAAACTCTCTGAAACTCTTTGACACTCTCTGAAACCCTCTGACACTCTCTGACACTCTCTGACACTCTCTGAAACTCTTTGCCACTCTTTGACACTGTCAGACACTGACTCTCTCTGAAACTCTCTGACACTCTCTGAAACTCTTTGACACTCTTTGACACTGTCAGACACTGACTCTCTCTGAAACTCTCTGACACTCTCTGACACTCTCTGACACTCCCTGACACTGTCTGAAGCTCTCTGACACTCTCTGACACTCTCTGAAACTCTCTGAAACTCTCTGACACTCTCTGACACTCTCTGAAACTCTCTGACAATCTCTGACACTCTCAGACACTCTCTGACACTCTCTGACACTTTCTGAAACTCTCTGACACTATCTGACACTTTCTGAATCTCTCAGACACTCTCTGAATCTCTCTGAAACTCTCCGACACTCTGTGACACTCTCTCAAACTTTCTTGCACTCTCTGACACGCTCTGAAGATCTCTGAAACTCTCTGAAAATCTCTGACACTGTCAGAGACTCTCTGACACTCACTGACACTCTGTGGCTTTCACTGACACTCTCTGAAGATCTCTGAAACTCTCTGACACTCTCTGAAACTCTGTGACACTCTCTGAAACACTCTGACACTCTCTGAAATTCTCTGAAACTCTCTGACACTCTCTGACACTCTCTGAAACTCTCTGACACCCTCTGACACTCTCAGACACTCTCTGACTCTCAGTGACAGTTTCTGAAACTCTCTGACACTATCTGACACTTTCTGAATCTCTCGGACACTCTCTGAATCTCCCTGAAATTCTCCGACACACTGTGTCACTCTCTGAAACGTTCTGGCACTCTCTGACACTCTCTGAATATCTCTGGCACTCTCTGACACTCTCAGACACTCTCTGCCACTCTCTGACACTTTCTGAAACTCTCTGACACTATCTGACTCTTTCTGAAACTCTCGGACACTCTCTGACATACTCTGCAACTCTATGACACTCGGTGACACTCTCTGACACTCTCTGAATCTCTCTGAAAAGCTCTGACACTCTCTGACACTCTCTGAAACTCTCTGAAACTCTCGGACACTCTCTGACACTCTCAGACACTCTCTGACACTCTGTGACACTTTCTGAAACTCTCTGACACTATCTGACACTTTCTGAATCTCTCGGACACTCTCTGAAATTCTCTGAAACTCTCCGACACTCTGTGACACTCTCTGAAACGTTCTGGCACTCTCTGACACTCTCTGAATATCTCTGGCACTCTCTGACACTCTCAGACACTTTCTGCCACTCTCTGACACTTTCTGAAACTCTCTGACACTATCGGACTCTTTCTGAAACTCTCGGACACTCTCTGACACACTCTGCAACTCTATGACACTCTGTGACACTCTCTGACACTCTCTGAATCTCTCTGAAATGCTCTGACACTCTGTGACACTCTCTGAAACTCTCTGAAACTCCCTGACACTCTCTGACTCTCTCTGAAACTTTCTGACACTCTCTGACACTCTCAAAACATCTCTGAAACTCTCTGAAACTCTCTGAAACTCTCTGACACTCTCTGACACTCTCTGAAACTCTCTGACACTCTCTGACACTGTCTGAAACTCACTGACTATCCCTGACACTCTCAGATCTCTCTGACACTCTCTGACACTTTCTGAAACTCTCTGACCCTATCTGACACTTTCTGAATCTCTCGGACACTCTCTGAAACTCTCTGACACTCTCTGAAACTGTCTGACACTCTGTGACAATCTCTGACACTCTTTGAATCTCTCTGAAGCACTCTGACACTCTGTGACACTCTCTGAAACTCTCTGACACTCTCTGAAACTATCTGACACTCTCTGAAACTCTCGGAAGCTTTCTGAAACTTTCTGAAACTCTCTGACACTCTCAGAAACACTCAGGAACTCTCTGAAACTCTGACACTCTCTGACACTCTGCGACACTCTCTGAAATTCTCTGACAATCTCTGACACTCTCTGACAAACTCAGAAAGTCTCAGAAACTCTCTGACAGACTCTGAAATTCTCAGACACTCTTTGAAACTCTCTGACACTCTCTGAAACTCTCTGAAACTCTCTGACAATCTCAGAAACTCTCAGAAACTCTCTGACACTCTCTGACACTCTCCGACAAACTCAGAAACTCTCTGAAACTCTCTGACACTCTCTGACACTGTCTGAAACTCACTGACTATCCCTGACACTCTCAGATCTCTCTGACACTCTCTGACACTTTCTGAAACTCTCTGACCCTATCTGACACTTTCTGAATCTCTCGGACACTCTCTGAAACTCTCTGACACTCTCTGAAACTGTCTGACACTCTGTGACAATCTCTGACACTCTTTGAATCTCTCTGAAGCACTCTGACACTCTGTGACACTCTCTGAAACTCTCTGACACTCTCTGAAACTATCTGACACTCTCTGAAACTCTCGGAAGCTTTCTGAAACTTTCTGAAACTCTCTGACACTCTCAGAAACACTCAGGAACTCTCTGAAACTCTGACACTCTCTGACACTCTGCGACACTCTCTGAAATTCTCTGACAATCTCTGACACTCTCTGACAAACTCAGAAAGTCTCAGAAACTCTCTGACAGACTCTGAAATTCTCAGACACTCTTTGAAACTCTCTGACACTCTCTGAAACTCTCTGAAACTCTCTGACAATCTCAGAAACTCTCAGAAACTCTCTGACACTCTCTGACACTCTCCGACAAACTCAGAAACTCTCTGAAACTCTCTGACACTCTCTGACACTGTCTGAAACTCACTGACTATCCCTGACACTCTCAGATCTCTCTGACACTCTCTGACACTTTCTGAAACTCTCTGACCCTATCTGACACTTTCTGAATCTCTCGGACACTCTCTGAAACTCTCTGACACTCTCTGAAACTGTCTGACACTCTGTGACAATCTCTGACACTCTTTGAATCTCTCTGAAGCACTCTGACACTCTGTGACACTCTCTGAAACTATCTGACACTCTCTGAAACTCTCGGAAGCTTTCTGAAACTTTCTGAAACTCTCTGACACTCTCAGAAACACTCAGGAACTCTCTGAAACTCTGACACTCTCTGACACTCTGCGACACTCTCTGAAATTCTCTGACAATCTCTGACACTCTCTGACAAACTCAGAAAGTCTCAGAAACTCTCTGACAGACTCTGAAATTCTCAGACACTCTTTGAAACTCTCTGACACTCTCTGAAACTCTCTGAAACTCTCTGACAATCTCAGAAACTCTCAGAAACTCTCTGACACTCTCTGACACTCTCCGACAAACTCAGAAACTCTCTGAAACTCTCCGACACTCTCTGACACTCGCTGACTCTCTCTGACTCTCGCTGACACTCTCTGATACTCTCTGACAATCACTGACACTTTCTGACAATCTCTGAAACTCTCTGATACTCACTGACACTCTGTGACACTCTCTGAAACACTCTGACAGTCTCTGACACTCGCTGACACTCTCTGACTCTCGCTGCCAATCTCTGATACTCTCCGACACTCACTGTCACTATCTGACACTCTCTGAAACTCGCTGACACTCACTGACACTCTGTGACACTCTCTGAAACTCTCTGACACTCCCTGACACTCTCTGACACTCTCTGAAACTCTCTGACACTCACTGACACTCTGTGACACTCTCTGAAACTCTCTGACACTCTCTGACACTCTCTGACATTCTCTGAAACTCTTCGACACTCTCCGACACTCTCAGATACTGTCTGACACTATCTGAAACTCTCTGACTCACTCTGACACTCCCTGACACGCTCTGACACTCCCTGACACTCTCTGAGATCTCTCTCTGAAGCTCTCTGAAACTCAGTGACACTCTCTGAAACACTCGGACATTCTCTGACACTCTCCGAAACACTCAGAAACTGTCAGAAACTCTCAGGCACTCTCTCACACTCTCAGAAAGTCTCTGAAACTCTCGGACACTCTTTGAAACTCTCTGACACTCTCTGACACTCTCTGAAATTCTCTGACACTGTCTGAAGCTCTCTGACACTCTCCGACACTCTCTGAAACTCTCTGACACTCTCTGACACTCTCTGAAACTCTCCAAAACTCTCTAACACTCTCTGACACTCACAAAAACTCTCAGAAGCTCTCTGACACTCTCTGAATCTCTCAGACACTCTCTGGCACTCTCTGACACTCTCTGAAATTCTCTGAAACTCTCTGGCACTCTCTGAAACTTTCTGACACTCTCTGAAACTCTCTGAAACTCTCTGACATTCTCAAAAACTCTCAGAAGCTCTCTGAAACTCTCAGACACTCTCTGACACTCTGTGACACTTTCTGAAACTCTCTGACACTCTCAGACAATCTCTGACACTCCCTGACACTTTCGGAAACTCTCTGACACTATCTGGCACTTTCTGAAACTTTCTGACACTCTCTGAATATCTCTGACACTCTCTGACTCTCACTGACGCTCTGTGATGCTCTCTGACACTCTCTGAAACTCTTCGACACTCTCTGACACTCTCTGACACTCTCTGACACTCTCTGACACTCTCAGACACTCTCTGACAATCTGTGACACTTTCTGAAACTCTCTGACACTATCTGACACTTTCTGAATCTCTCGGCACTCTCTGAATCTCTCTGAAACTCTCCGACACTCTGTGACACTCTCTGAAACTTTCTGGCACTCTCTGACACTCTCTGAAGATTTCTGACAGTTTCTGAAACTCTCTGACACTATCTGATTCTTTCTGAAACTCTCGGACACTCTCTGACACACTCTGCAACTCTATGACACTCTGTGACACTCTCTGACACTCTCTGACTCTCTCTGAAAAGCTCCGACACTCTGTGACACTCTCTGAAACTCTCTGAAACTCACTGACACTCTCTGACCCTCTCTGAAACTTTCTGACACTCTCTGACACTCTCTGAACATCTCTGACACTCTCTGAAAATCTCTGAAACTCTCTGACACTCTGTGACACTCTCAGATACTCTCTGACTCTGTCAGACACACTCCGACACACTCAGAAACTCTCAGAAACTCACTGGAACTCTCTGACACTCTCAGGAAGTCTCTGAAACACTCTGACACTCTCTGAAACTCTCTGAAACTCTCTGACAGTATCTGACACTTTCTGAAACTCTCGGACACTCTCTGACACACTCTGCAACTCTATGACACTCTGTGACACTCTCTGACATTCTGTGAAGCTCTCTGAAACTCTCTGACACTCTGTGACACTCTGTAACTCTCTGAAACTCCCTGACACTCTCTGACACTCTCTGAAACTCTCTGAAAATCTCTGACACTCTCTGACACTCTGTGACGCTCTCAGATACTCTCTGACTCCCGCAGGCACAATTCGACACACTCAGAATCTCTCAGAAACTCTCTGGCACTCTCTGAAACTCTGAGAAACTCTCTGAAACTCTCTGAAACTCTTTGACACTCTCTGAAACCCTCTGACACTCTCTGACACTCTCTGACACTCTCTGAAACTCTTTGCCACTCTTTGACACTGTCAGACACTGACTCTCTCTGAAACTCTCTGACACTCTCTGAAACTCTTTGACACTCTTTGACACTGTCAGACACTGACTCTCTCTGAAACTCTCTGACACTCTCTGACACTCTCTGACACTCCCTGACACTGTCTGAAGCTCTCTGACACTCTCTGACACTCTCTGAAACTCTCTGAAACTCTCTGACACTCTCTGACACTCTCTGAAACTCTCTGACAATCTCTGACACTCTCAGACACTCTCTGACACTCTCTGACACTTTCTGAAACTCTCTGACACTATCTGACACTTTCTGAATCTCTCAGACACTCTCTGAATCTCTCTGAAACTCTCCGACACTCTGTGACACTCTCTCAAACTTTCTTGCACTCTCTGACACGCTCTGAAGATCTCTGAAACTCTCTGAAAATCTCTGACACTGTCAGAGACTCTCTGACACTCACTGACACTCTGTGGCTTTCACTGACACTCTCTGAAGATCTCTGAAACTCTCTGACACTCTCTGAAACTCTGTGACACTCTCTGAAACACTCTGACACTCTCTGAAATTCTCTGAAACTCTCTGACACTCTCTGACACTCTCTGAAACTCTCTGACACCCTCTGACACTCTCAGACACTCTCTGACTCTCAGTGACAGTTTCTGAAACTCTCTGACACTATCTGACACTTTCTGAATCTCTCGGACACTCTCTGAATCTCCCTGAAATTCTCCGACACACTGTGTCACTCTCTGAAACGTTCTGGCACTCTCTGACACTCTCTGAATATCTCTGGCACTCTCTGACACTCTCAGACACTCTCTGCCACTCTCTGACACTTTCTGAAACTCTCTGACACTATCTGACTCTTTCTGAAACTCTCGGACACTCTCTGACATACTCTGCAACTCTATGACACTCGGTGACACTCTCTGACACTCTCTGAATCTCTCTGAAAAGCTCTGACACTCTCTGACACTCTCTGAAACTCTCTGAAACTCTCGGACACTCTCTGACACTCTCAGACACTCTCTGACACTCTGTGACACTTTCTGAAACTCTCTGACACTATCTGACACTTTCTGAATCTCTCGGACACTCTCTGAAATTCTCTGAAACTCTCCGACACTCTGTGACACTCTCTGAAACGTTCTGGCACTCTCTGACACTCTCTGAATATCTCTGGCACTCTCTGACACTCTCAGACACTTTCTGCCACTCTCTGACACTTTCTGAAACTCTCTGACACTATCGGACTCTTTCTGAAACTCTCGGACACTCTCTGACACACTCTGCAACTCTATGACACTCTGTGACACTCTCTGACACTCTCTGAATCTCTCTGAAATGCTCTGACACTCTGTGACACTCTCTGAAACTCTCTGAAACTCCCTGACACTCTCTGACTCTCTCTGAAACTTTCTGACACTCTCTGACACTCTCAAAACATCTCTGAAACTCTCTGAAACTCTCTGAAACTCTCTGACACTCTCTGACACTCTCTGAAACTCTCTGACACTCTCTGACACTGTCTGAAACTCACTGACTATCCCTGACACTCTCAGATCTCTCTGACACTCTCTGACACTTTCTGAAACTCTCTGACCCTATCTGACACTTTCTGAATCTCTCGGACACTCTCTGAAACTCTCTGACACTCTCTGAAACTGTCTGACACTCTGTGACAATCTCTGACACTCTTTGAATCTCTCTGAAGCACTCTGACACTCTGTGACACTCTCTGAAACTCTCTGACACTCTCTGAAACTATCTGACACTCTCTGAAACTCTCGGAAGCTTTCTGAAACTTTCTGAAACTCTCTGACACTCTCAGAAACACTCAGGAACTCTCTGAAACTCTGACACTCTCTGACACTCTGCGACACTCTCTGAAATTCTCTGACAATCTCTGACACTCTCTGACAAACTCAGAAAGTCTCAGAAACTCTCTGACAGACTCTGAAATTCTCAGACACTCTTTGAAACTCTCTGACACTCTCTGAAACTCTCTGAAACTCTCTGACAATCTCAGAAACTCTCAGAAACTCTCTGACACTCTCTGACACTCTCCGACAAACTCAGAAACTCTCTGAAACTCTCTGACACTCTCTGACACTGTCTGAAACTCACTGACTATCCCTGACACTCTCAGATCTCTCTGACACTCTCTGACACTTTCTGAAACTCTCTGACCCTATCTGACACTTTCTGAATCTCTCGGACACTCTCTGAAACTCTCTGACACTCTCTGAAACTGTCTGACACTCTGTGACAATCTCTGACACTCTTTGAATCTCTCTGAAGCACTCTGACACTCTGTGACACTCTCTGAAACTATCTGACACTCTCTGAAACTCTCGGAAGCTTTCTGAAACTTTCTGAAACTCTCTGACACTCTCAGAAACACTCAGGAACTCTCTGAAACTCTGACACTCTCTGACACTCTGCGACACTCTCTGAAATTCTCTGACAATCTCTGACACTCTCTGACAAACTCAGAAAGTCTCAGAAACTCTCTGACAGACTCTGAAATTCTCAGACACTCTTTGAAACTCTCTGACACTCTCTGAAACTCTCTGAAACTCTCTGACAATCTCAGAAACTCTCAGAAACTCTCTGACACTCTCTGACACTCTCCGACAAACTCAGAAACTCTCTGAAACTCTCTGACACTCTCTGACACTGTCTGAAACTCACTGACTATCCCTGACACTCTCAGATCTCTCTGACACTCTCTGACACTTTCTGAAACTCTCTGACCCTATCTGACACTTTCTGAATCTCTCGGACACTCTCTGAAACTCTCTGACACTCTCTGAAACTGTCTGACACTCTGTGACAATCTCTGACACTCTTTGAATCTCTCTGAAGCACTCTGACACTCTGTGACACTCTCTGAAACTCTCTGACACTCTCTGAAACTATCTGACACTCTCTGAAACTCTCGGAAGCTTTCTGAAACTTTCTGAAACTCTCTGACACTCTCAGAAACACTCAGGAACTCTCTGAAACTCTGACACTCTCTGACACTCTGCGACACTCTCTGAAATTCTCTGACAATCTCTGACACTCTCTGACAAACTCAGAAAGTCTCAGAAACTCTCTGACAGACTCTGAAATTCTCAGACACTCTTTGAAACTCTCTGACACTCTCTGAAACTCTCTGAAACTCTCTGACAATCTCAGAAACTCTCAGAAACTCTCTGACACTCTCTGACACTCTCCGACAAACTCAGAAACTCTCTGAAACTCTCCGACACTCTCTGACACTCGCTGACTCTCTCTGACTCTCGCTGACACTCTCTGATACTCTCTGACAATCACTGACACTTTCTGACAATCTCTGAAACTCTCTGACACTCACTGACACTCTGTGACACTCTCTGAAACACTCTGACAGTCTCTGACACTCGCTGACACTCTCTGACTCTCGCTGCCAATCTCTGATACTCTCCGACACTCACTGTCACTATCTGACACTCTCTGAAACTCGCTGACACTCACTGACACTCTGTGACACTCTCTGAAACTCTCTGACACTCCCTGACACTCTCTGACACTCTCTGAAACTCTCTGACACTCACTGACACTCTGTGACACTCTCTGAAACTCTCTGACACTCTCTGACACTCTCTGACATTCTCTGAAACTCTTCGACACTCTCCGACACTCTCAGATACTGTCTGACACTATCTGAAACTCTCTGACTCACTCTGACACTCCCTGACACGCTCTGACACCCCCTGACACTCTCTGAGATCTCTCTCTGAAGCTCTCTGAAACTTAGTGACACTCTCTGAAACACTCGGACATTCTCTGACACTCTCCGAAACACTCAGAAACTGTCAGAAACTCTCAGGCACTCTCTGACACTCTCAGAAAGTCTCTGAAACTCTCGGACACTCTTTGAAACTCTCTGAAACTCTCTGACACTCTCTGAAATTCTCTGACACTCTCTGAAAATCTCTGAAACTTTCTGACACTCTCTGAAACTCTCTGAAACTCTCTGACACTCTCTGACACTCTCTGAAACTCTCCAAAACTCTCTAACACTCTCTGACACTCTCAAAAACTCTCAGAAGCTCTCTGAAACTCTCTGACACTCTCTGAATCTCTCAGACACTCTCTGAAACTCTCTGACACTCTCTGACACTCTCTGAAACTCTCTGGCACTCTCTGAAACTTTCTGACACTCTCTGAAACTCTCTGAAACTCTCTGACAATCTCTAAAACTCTCAGAAGCTCTCTGAAACTCTCAGACAGTCTCTGACACTCTGTGACACTTTCTGAAACTCTCTGACACTCTCTGACACTCTCAGACAATCTCTGACACTCTCTGACACTTTCGGAAACTCTCTGACACTATCTGGCACTTTCTGAAAGTTTCTGACACTCTCTGAATATCTCTGACACTCTCTGACTCTCTCTGACGCTCTGTGATGCTCTCTGATACTCTCTGAAACTCTTCAACACTCTCTGACACTCTCTGACACTCTCTGAAACTCTCTGACAATCTCTGAGTCTCTCCGACACACTCAGAAACTGACAGAAACTCTCAGGCACTCTCTGACAGTATCAGAAGGTCTCTGAAACTCTCTGACACGCTCTGAAACTCTTTGACACTATTTGAGAATCTCAGACACTGTCTGACTCTATCTGAAACTCTCTGACACTCTCTGACACTCCCGGACACTCTCCAAAACACTCTAGCACGCTCTGAAACTCTCTGACATTTTCTGACACTCTCTGAAACTCTCTGAAACACTCTGACACTCTCAGAAACTCTCAGAAGCTCTCTGAAACTATCTGACACTCTCTGAATCTCTCAAACACTCTCTGGCACTCTCTGACACTCTCTGGCACACTCTGACACTCTCTGAAACTCTCTGAAACTCTCTGACACTCTCTGAAACTCTCTGAAACTCTGTGAAACTCTCTGACACTCTCAGACACTCTCGGACACTTTCTGAATCTCTCTGACACTCTCTGACTCTCTCAGACACTCTCTGACACTCTCTGACACTTTCGGAAACTCTCTGACACTATCTGGCACTTTCTGAAACTTTCTGACACTCTCTGAATATCTCTGACACTCTCTGACTCTCTCTGACGCTCTGTGATACTCTCTGACACTCTCTGACACTCTCTGAAACTATTCGACACTCTCTGCACTCTCAGATACTGTCTGACACTCTCTGAAACTCTCTGACACTCTCTGAAACTCTCTGCCACTCTCTGAAACTCCCTGACACTCTCTGAATCTCTCTGAAACTCTCTGACCCTCTGTGACACTCTCTGAAAATTTCTGACTCTCTCTGAAACTCTCTGAAAATCTCTGAAACTCTCTGACACTCTGTGACACACTCTGAAAATCTCTGACATTCTCTGAGTCTCTCCGACACACTCAGACACTGTCTTGAAACTTTCCGACACTCTCTGAAACACTCTGAAACACTCTGAAGCTCTCTGAAACTCTCTGAAACTCTCTGACATTCTCAGAAAATCTCAGAAACTCTCTGAAACTCTCTGAAACTCTCTGACACTCTGTGACACTCTCTGAAACTCTCTGAAACTCCCTGACACTCTCTGACACTCTCTGAAACTCTCTGACACTCACTGACACTCTGTGACACTCTCTGAAACTCTCTGACACTCTCTGACACGCTCTGACATTCTCTGAAACTCTTCGACACTCTCCGACACTCTCAGATACTGTCTGACACTATCTGAAACTCTCTGACTCACTCTGACACTCCCTGACACGCTATGACACTCCCTGACACTCTCTGAGATCTCTCTCTGAAGCTCTCTGAAACTCAGTGACACTCTCTGAAACACTCGGACATTCTCTGACACTCTCCGAAACACTCAGAAACTGTCAGAAACTCTCAGGCACTCTCTGACACTCTCAGAAAGTCTCTGAAACTCTCGGACACTCTTTGAAACTCTCTGAAACTCTCTGACACTCTCTGAAATTCTCTGACACTCTCTGAAACTCTCTGAAACTCTCTGACACTCTCTGACACTCTCTGAAACTCTCTGACAATCTCTGAGTCTCTCCGACACACTCAGAAACTGACAGAAACTCTCAGGCACTCTCTGACAGTATCAGAAGGTCTCTGAAACTCTCTGACACGCTCTGAAACTCTTTGACACTATTTGAGAATCTCAGACACTGTCTGACTCTATCTGAAACTCTCTGACACTCTCTGACACTCCCGGACACTCTCCAAAACACTCTAGCACGCTCTGAAACTCTCTGACATTTTCTGACACTCTCTGAAACTCTCTGAAACACTCTGACACTCTCAGAAACTCTCAGAAGCTCTCTGAAACTATCTGACACTCTCTGAATCTCTCAAACACTCTCTGGCACTCTCTGACACTCTCTGGCACACTCTGACACTCTCTGAAACTCTCTGAAACTCTCTGACACTCTCTGAAACTCTCTGAAACTCTGTGAAACTCTCTGACACTCTCAGACACTCTCGGACACTTTCTGAATCTCTCTGACACTCTCTGACTCTCTCAGACACTCTCTGACACTCTCTGACACTTTCGGAAACTCTCTGACACTATCTGGCACTTTCTGAAACTTTCTGACACTCTCTGAATATCTCTGACACTCTCTGACTCTCTCTGACGCTCTGTGATACTCTCTGACACTCTCTGACACTCTCTGAAACTATTCGACACTCTCTGCACTCTCAGATACTGTCTGACACTCTCTGAAACTCTCTGACACTCTCTGAAACTCTCTGCCACTCTCTGAAACTCCCTGACACTCTCTGAATCTCTCTGAAACTCTCTGACCCTCTGTGACACTCTCTGAAAATTTCTGACTCTCTCTGAAACTCTCTGAAAATCTCTGAAACTCTCTGACACTCTGTGACACACTCTGAAAATCTCTGACATTCTCTGAGTCTCTCCGACACACTCAGACACTGTCTTGAAACTTTCCGACACTCTCTGAAACACTCTGAAACACTCTGAAGCTCTCTGAAACTCTCTGAAACTCTCTGACATTCTCAGAAAATCTCAGAAACTCTCTGAAACTCTCTGAAACTCTCTGACACTCTGTGACACTCTCTGAAACTCTCTGAAACTCCCTGACACTCTCTGACACTCTCTGAAACTCTCTGACACTCACTGACACTCTGTGACACTCTCTGAAACTCTCTGACACTCTCTGACACGCTCTGACATTCTCTGAAACTCTTCGACACTCTCCGACACTCTCAGATACTGTCTGACACTATCTGAAACTCTCTGACTCACTCTGACACTCCCTGACACGCTATGACACTCCCTGACACTCTCTGAGATCTCTCTCTGAAGCTCTCTGAAACTCAGTGACACTCTCTGAAACACTCGGACATTCTCTGACACTCTCCGAAACACTCAGAAACTGTCAGAAACTCTCAGGCACTCTCTGACACTCTCAGAAAGTCTCTGAAACTCTCGGACACTCTTTGAAACTCTCTGAAACTCTCTGACACTCTCTGAAATTCTCTGACACTCTCTGAAACTCTCTGAAACTCTCTGACACTCTCTGACACTCTCTGAAACTTTCCAAAACTCTCTAACACTCTCTGACACTCTCAAAATCTCTCAGAAGCTCTCTGAAACTCTCTGACACTCTCTGAATCTCTCAGACACTCTCTGGCACTCTCTGACACTCTCTGACACTCTCTGAAACTCTCTGGCACTCTCTGAAACTTTCTGACACTCTCTGAAACTCTCTGAAACTCTCTGACAATCTCTAAAACTCTCAGAAGCTCTCTGAAACTCTCAGACAGTCTCTGACACTCTGTGACACTTTCTGAAACTCTCTGACACTCTCTGACACTCTCAGACAATCTCTGACACTCTCTGACACTTTCGGAAACTCTCTGACACTATCTGGCACTTTCTGAAAGTTTCTGACACTCTCTGAATATCTCTGACACTCTCTGGCTCTCTCTGACGCTCTGTGATGCTCTCTGATACTCTCTGAAACTCTTCAACACTCTCTGACACTCTCTGACACTCTCTGAAACTCTCTGACAATCTCTGAGTCTCTCCGACACACTCAGAAACTGACAGAAACTCTCAGGCACTCTCTGACACTATCAGAAAGTCTCTGAAACTCTCTGACACGCTCTGAAACTCTTTGACACTATTTGACAATCTCAGACACTGTCTGACTCTATCTGAAACTCTCTGACACTCTCTGACACTCCCGGACACTCTCCAAAACACTCTAGCACGCTCTGAAACTCTCTGACACTTTCTGACATTCTCTGAAACTCTCTGAAACACTCTGACACTCTCAGAAACTCTCAGAAGCTCTCTGAAACTCTCTGACACTCTCTGACACTCTCTGAATCTCTCAAACACTCTCTGGCACTCTCCGACACTCTCTGGCACACTCTGACACTCTCTGAAACTCTCTGACACTCTCTGAAACTCTCTGAAACTCTGTGAAACTCTCTGACACTCTCAGACACTCTCGGACACTTTCTGAATCTCTCTGACACTCTCTGACTCTCTCAGACACTCTCTGACACTCTCTGACACTTTCGGAAACTCTCTGACACTATCTGGCACTTTCTGAAAGTTTCTGACACTCTCTGAATATCTCTGACACTCTCTGACTCTCTCTGACGCTCTGTGATACTCTCTGACACTCTCTGACACTCTCTGAAACTCTTCGACACTCTCTGCACTCTCAGATACTGTCTGACACTCTCTGAAACTCTCTGACACTCTCTGACCCTCTGTGACACTCTCTGAAACTTTCTGACACTCTCTGAAACTCTCTGAAAATCTCTGAAACTCTCTGACACTCTGTGACACACTCTGAAAATCTCTGACATTCTCTGAGTCTCTCCGACACACTCAGAAACTGTCAGAAACTTCCAGGCACTCTCTGACACTATCAGAATGTCTCTGAAACTCTCTGACACTCTCTGAAACTCTCTGACACTCTCAGACACTTTCTGACTCTCTCTGAAACTCTCTACTATCTCTGACACACTCTGAAACTCTCTGAAGCTCTCTGATACTCTCTGACATTCTGTGACACTCTCCAAAATTCTCTAAAAGTCTATGACACTCTCTGACACTCTCTTGAAACTTTCCGACACTCTCTGAAACACTCTGAAACACTCTGAAGCTCTCTGAAACTCTCTGAAACTCTCTGACAATCTCAGAAAATCTCAGAAACTCTCTGAAACTCTCTGAAACTCTCTGAAACTCTCTGACACTCTGTGACAATCTCTGAAACTCTCTGAAACTCTTTGACACTCTTTGACACTCTCAGACACTGTCTGACTCTCTCTGAAACTCTCTGAAACTCTCTGACACTCTGTGACACCCTCTGAAACTCTGTGAAACTCTCGGACACTCTCTGAAACTTTCTGACACTCTCAGAAACTCTCAGAAGCTCTCTGAAACTCTGTGACACTCTCAGAAACTCTCAGACACTATCAGAGACTCTCTGAAACTCTCTGACGCTCTCTGACACTCTCTGAAATACTCTCTGAAACTCTCTGACACTCTCTGACACTCTCTAAAATTCTCTGACACTCTCTGACACTCTCAGACACTCTCTGACACTCTGTGACACTTTCTCAAAATTCTCTTACACTATCTGACACTTTCTGAATCTCTCGGACACTCTCTGAATCTCTCTGAAACTCTCCGACACTCTGTGACACTCTCTGAAACTTTCTGGCACTCTCTGACACTCTCTGAAGATCTCTGGCACTCTCTGAAAATCTCTGACACTCTCTGAAACTCTGTGACACTCTCTGAAAGACTCTGACACTCTCTGACACTCTCAGACACTCTCTGACGCTCTCTGACACTTTCTGAAACTCTCTGACACTATCTGACTCTTTCTGAAACTCTCGGACACTCTCTGACACACTCTGCAACTCTATGACACTCTGTGACACTCTCTGACACTCTCTGAATCTCTCTGAAAAGCTCTGACACTCTGTGACACTCTCAGAAACTCTCTGAATCTCCCTGACACTCTCTGACACTCTCTGAAAGTTTCTGACACTCTCTGACACTCTCTGAACATCTCTGAAACTCTCTGAAGATCTCTGACACTCTCTGACACTCTGTGACACTCTCAGATACTCTCTGACTCTCTCAGACACACTCCGACACACTCAGAATCTCTCAGAAACTCTCTGGAACTCTCTGACACTCTCAGAAAGTCTCTGAAACTCTCTGAAAGTCTCTGACACTCTCTGAAACTCTCTGACACTCTCTGACGCTATCTGACACTCTGTGAAACTCTGTGAAACTCTTTGACACTCTCTGACACTCACTGACTCTCTCTGAAACTCTCTGACACTCTCTGAAACTCTCTGAAACTGTCTGACACTCTCTGACAATCTCTGACACTCTCTGTATCTCTCTGAATCACTCTGACACTCTGTGACACTCTCTGAAACTCTCTGACAATCTCTGAAACTTTCTGACACTCTCTGAAACTCTCCGAAGCTCTCTGAAACTCTCTGAAACTCTCTGACTCTCTCAGAAACTCTCAGAAACTCCCTGAAACTCTCTGAGACTCTCTGGCACTCTCTGAGACTCTCTGAAACTCTCTGACACTCTCTGAAACTCTCTGAAACTCTCTGACACTCTCTGAAACTCTCTGAAACTCTCTGACAATCTCTGGCACTCTCAGACACTCTCAGACACTCTCTGAAGATCTCTGAAACTCTCTGACACCGTCTGACACTTTCTGAATCTCTCGGACACTCTCTGAATCTCTCTGAAACTCTCCGACACTCTGTGACACTCTCTGAACATTTCTCGCACTCTCTGACACTCTCTGAAGATCTCTGAAACTCTCTGAAAATCTCTGACACTCTCTGAAACTATGTGAAACTCTCTGAAACACTCTGAAACTCTCTGACATTGTCTGAAACTCTCTGAAACTCTTTGTAACTCTCTGACACTCTCAGAAACTCTCAGAAGCTCTCTGAAACTCTCTGACACTCTCTGACACTCTCTGAAGCTCTCAGACACTCTCAGACACTCTCTGACACTCTCTGACACTATCTGAGACTCTCTGAAACTCTCTGACACTCTCTGACACTCTCTGAAACTGTCTGAAACTCTCTGACACTCTCTGAAAGTCTCTGACACTCTCTGACACTCTCTGAAACTCTCTGACACTCTCTGACACTTGCAGACACTCTCTGACACTCTGTGACACTTTCTGAAACTCTCTGACACTATCTGACACTTTCTGAATCTCTCGGCACTCTCTGAATCTCTCTGAAACTCTCCGACGCTCTGTGACACTCTCTGAAACTTTCTGGCACTCTCTGACACTCTCTGAAGGTCTCTGACAGTTTCTGAAACTCTCTGACACTATTTGATTCTTTCTGAAACTCTCGGACAATCTCTGACACACAATGCAACTCTATGACACTCTGTGACACTCTCTGACACTCTCTGACTCTCTCTGAAAAGCTCTGACACTCTGTGACACTCTCTGAAACTCTCTGACACTCACTGACACTCTGTGACACTCTCTGAAACTCTCTGACACTCTCTGACATTCTCTGAAACTCTTCGACACTCTCCGACACTCTCAGATACTGTCTGACACTATCTGAAACTCTCTGACTCACTCTGACACTCCCTGACACGCTCTGACACTCCCTGACACTCTCTGAGATCTCTCTCTGAAGCTCTCTGAAACTCAGTGACACTCTCTGAAACACTCGGACATTCTCTGACACTCTCCGAAACACTCAGAAACTGTCAGAAACTCTCAGGCAATCTCTGACACTCTCAGAAAGTCTCTGAAACTCTCGGACACTCTTTGAAAGTCTCTGACACTCTCTGACACTCTCTGAAATTCTCTGACACTGTCTGAAGCTCTCTGACACTCTCCGACACTCTCTGAAACTCTCTGAAACTCTCTGACACTCTCTGAAGCTCTCCAAAACTCTCTAACACTCTCTGACACTCACAAAAACTCTCAGAAGCTCTCTGAAACTCTCTGACACTCTCTGAATCTCTCAGACACTCTCTGGCACTCTCTGACACTCTCTGAAATTCTCTGAAACTCTCTGGCACTCTCTGAAAGTTTCTGACACTCTCTGAAACTCTCTGAAACTCTCTGACACTCTCAAAAACTCTCAGAAGCTCTCTGAAACTCTCAGACACTCTCTGACACTCTGTGACACTTTCTGAAACTCGCTGACACTCTCAGACAATCTCTGACACTCTCTGACACTTTCGGAAACTCTCTGACACTATCTGGCACTTTCTGAAACTTTCTGACACTCTCTGAATATCTCTGACACTCTCTGACTCTCACTGACGCTCTGTGATGCTCTCTGACACTCTCCGAAACTCTTCGACACTCTCTGACACTCTCTGACACTCTCTGACACTCTCTGAAACTCTCTGACACTCTCTGACACTCTCAGACACTCTCTGACTCTCTGTGACACTTTCTGAAACTCTCTGACACTATCTGACACTTTCTGAATCTCTCGGCACTCTCTGAATCTCTCTGAAACTCTCCGACACTCTGTGACACTCTCTGAAACGTTCTGGCACTCTCTGACACTCTCTGAAGGTCTCTGACAGTTTCTGAAACTCTCTGACACTATCTGATTCTTTCTGAAACTCTTGGACAATCTCTGACACACAATGCAACTCTATGACACTCTGTGACACTCTCTGACACTCTCTGACTCTCTCTGAAAAGCTCTGACACTCTGTGACACTCTCTGAAACTCTCTGACACTCACTGACACTCTGTGACAGTCTCTGAAACTCTCTGACACTCTCTGACATTCTCTGAAACTCTTCGACACTCTCCGACACTCTCAGATACTGTCTGACACTATCTGAAACTCTCTGACTCACTCTGACACTCCCTGACACGCTCTGACACTCCCTGACACTCTCTGAGATCTCTCTCTGAAGCTCTCTGAAACTCAGTGACACTCTCTGAAACACTCGGACATTCTCTGACACTCTCCGAAACGCTCAGAAACTGTCAGAAACTCTCAGGCAATCTCTGACACTCTCAGAAAGTCTCTGAAACTCTCGGACACTCTTTGAAACTCTCTGACACTCTCTGACACTCTCTGAAATTCTCTGACACTGTCTGAAGCTCTCTGACACTCTCCGACACTCTCTGAAACTCTCTGAAACTCTCTGACACTCTCTGAAACTCTCCAAAACTCTCTAACACTCTCTGACACTCACAAAAACTCTCAGAAGCTCTCTGAAACTCTCTGACACTCTCTGAATCTCTCAGACACTCTCTGGCACTCTCTGACACTCTCTGAAATTCTCTGAAACTCTCTGGCACTCTCTGAAACTTTCTGACACTCTCTGAAACTCTCTGAAACTCTCTGACACTCTCAAAAACTCTCAGAAGCTCTCTGAAACTCTCAGACACTCTCTGACACTCTGTGACACTTTCTGAAACTCGCTGACACTCTCAGACAATCTCTGACACTCTCTGACACTTTCGGAAACTCTCTGACACTGTCTGGCACTTTCTGAAACTTTCTGAACACTCTCTGAATATCTCTGACACTCTCTGACTCTCACTGACGCTCTGTGATGCTCTCTGACACTCTCTGAAACTCTTCGACACTCTCTGACACTCTCTGACACTCTCTGACACTCTCTGAAACTCTCTGACACTCTCTGACACTCTCAGACACTCTCTGACAATCTGTGACACTTTCTGAAACTCTCTGACACTATCTGACACTTTCTGAATCTCTCGGCACTCTCTGAATCTCTCTGAAACTCTCCGACACTCTGTGACACTCTCTGAAACTTTCTGGCACTCTCTGACACTCTCTGAAGATTTCTGACAGTTTCTGAAACTCTCTGACACTATCTGATTCTTTCTGAAACTCTCGGACACTCTCTGACACACTCTGCAACTCTATGACACACTGTGACACTCTCTGACACTCTCTGACACTCTCTGAAACACTCTGACACTCTCTGAAACTCTCTGAAACTCTCTGACGCTCTCTGACACTCTCTGAAACACTGTGACACTCTTTGACACTCTCTGACACTCACTGACTCTCTCTGAATCTCTCTGACACTCTCTGAAACTCTCTGAAACTCTTTGTAACTCTCTGACACTGTCAGAAACTCTCAGAAGCTCTCTGAAACTCTCTGACACTCTCTGACACTCTCTGTAACTCTCAGACACTCTCAGACACTCTCTGACACTCTCTGACACTATCTGAGACTCTCTGAAACTCTCTGACACTCTCTGACACTCTCTGAAACTGTCTGAAACTCTCCGACACTCTCTGACACTCTCTGACACTCTCTGTAACTCTCAGACACTCTCAGACACTCTCTGACACTCTCTGACACTATCTGAGACTCTCTGAAACTCTCTGACACTCTCTGACACTCTCTGAAACGGTCTGAAACTCTCTGACACTCTCTGAAAGTCTCTGACACTCTCTGACACTCTCTGAAACTCTCTGACACTCTCTGACACTCGCAGACACTCTCTGACACTCTGTGACACTTTCTGAAACTCTCTGACACTATCTGACACTTTCTGAATCTCTCGGCACTCTCTGAATCTCTCTGAAACTCTCCGACACTCTGTGACACTCTCTGAAACTTTCTGGCACTCTCTGAAGGTCTCTGACAGTTTCTGAAACTCTCTGACACTATCTGATTCTTTCTGAAACTCTCGGACAATCTCTGACACACAATGCAACTCTATGACACTCTGTGACACTCTCTGACACTCTCTGACTCTCTCTGAAAAGCTCTGACACTCTGTGACACTCTCTGAAACTCTCTGACACTCACTGACACTCTGTGACACTCTCTGAAACTCTCTGACACTCTCTGACATTCTCTGAAACTCTTCGACACTCTCCGACACTCTCAGATACTGTCTGACACTATCTGAAACTCTCTGACTCACTCTGACACTCCCTGACACGCTCTGACACCCCCTGACACTCTCTGAGATCTCTCTCTGAAGCTCTCTGAAACTCAGTGACACTCTCTGAAACACTCGGACATTCTCTGACACTCTCCGAAACACTCAGAAACTGTCAGAAACTCTCAGGCACTCTCTCACACTCTCAGAAAGTCTCTGAAACTCTCTGACACTCTCTGAAAGTCTCTGACACTCTCTGACACTCTCTGAAACTCTCTGACACTCTCTGACACTTGCAGACACTCTCTGACACTCTGTGACACTTTCTGAAACTCTCTGACACTATCTGACACTTTCTGAATCTCTCGGCACTCTCTGAATCTCTCTGAAACTCTCCGACGCTCTGTGACACTCTCTGAAACTTTCTGGCACTCTCTGACACTCTCTGAAGGTCTCTGACAGTTTCTGAAACTCTCTGACACTATTTGATTCTTTCTGAAACTCTCGGACAATCTCTGACACACAATGCAACTCTATGACACTCTGTGACACTCTCTGACACTCTCTGACTCTCTCTGAAAAGCTCTGACACTCTGTGACACTCTCTGAAACTCTCTGACACTCACTGACACTCTGTGACACTCTCTGAAACTCTCTGACACTCTCTGACATTCTCTGAAACTCTTCGACACTCTCCGACACTCTCAGATACTGTCTGACACTATCTGAAACTCTCTGACTCACTCTGACACTCCCTGACACGCTCTGACACTCCCTGACACTCTCTGAGATCTCTCTCTGAAGCTCTCTGAAACTCAGTGACACTCTCTGAAACACTCGGACATTCTCTGACACTCTCCGAAACACTCAGAAACTGTCAGAAACTCTCAGGCAATCTCTGACACTCTCAGAAAGTCTCTGAAACTCTCGGACACTCTCTGAAATTCTCTGACACTGTCTGAAGCTCTCTGACACTCTCCGACACTCTCTGAAACTCTCTGAAACTCTCTGACACTCTCTGAAGCTCTCCAAAACTCTCTAACACTCTCTGACACTCACAAAAACTCTCAGAAGCTCTCTGAAACTCTCTGACACTCTGTGACACTCTCTGAAACTTTCTGGCACTCTCTGACACTCTCTGAAGATTTCTGACAGTTTCTGAAACTCTCTGACACTATCTGATTCTTTCTGAAACTCTCGGACACTCTCTGACACACTCTGCAACTCTATGACACACTGTGACACTCTCTGACACTCTCTGACACTCTCTGAAACACTCTGACACTCTCTGAAACTCTCTGAAACTCTCTGACGCTCTCTGACACTCTCTGAAACACTGTGACACTCTTTGACACTCTCTGACACTCACTGACTCTCTCTGAATCTCTCTGACACTCTCTGAAACTCTCTGAAACTCTTTGTAACTCTCTGACACTGTCAGAAACTCTCAGAAGCTCTCTGAAACTCTCTGACACTCTCTGACACTCTCTGTAACTCTCAGACACTCTCAGACACTCTCTGACACTCTCTGACACTATCTGAGACTCTCTGAAACTCTCTGACACTCTCTGACACTCTCTGAAACTGTCTGAAACTCTCTGACACTCTCTGACACTCTCTGACACTCTCTGTAACTCTCAGACACTCTCAGACACTCTCTGACACTCTCTGACACTATCTGAGACTCTCTGAAACTCTCTGACACTCTCTGACACTCTCTGAAACGGTCTGAAACTCTCTGACACTCTCTGAAAGTCTCTGACACTCTCTGACACTCTCTGAAACTCTCTGACACTCTCTGACACTCGCAGACACTCTCTGACACTCTGTGACACTTTCTGAAACTCTCTGACACTATCTGACACTTTCTGAATCTCTCGGCACTCTCTGAATCTCTCTGAAACTCTCCGACACTCTGTGACACTCTCTGAAACTTTCTGGCACTCTCTGAAGGTCTCTGACAGTTTCTGAAACTCTCTGACACTATCTGATTCTTTCTGAAACTCTCGGACAATCTCTGACACACAATGCAACTCTATGACACTCTGTGACACTCTCTGACACTCTCTGACTCTCTCTGAAAAGCTCTGACACTCTGTGACACTCTCTGAAACTCTCTGACACTCACTGACACTCTGTGACACTCTCTGAAACTCTCTGACACTCTCTGACATTCTCTGAAACTCTTCGACACTCTCCGACACTCTCAGATACTGTCTGACACTATCTGAAACTCTCTGACTCACTCTGACACTCCCTGACACGCTCTGACACCCCCTGACACTCTCTGAGATCTCTCTCTGAAGCTCTCTGAAACTCAGTGACACTCTCTGAAACACTCGGACATTCTCTGACACTCTCCGAAACGCTCAGAAACTGTCAGAAACTCTCAGGCACTCTCTCACACTCTCAGAAAGTCTCTGAAACTCTCGGACACTCTTTGAAACTCTCTGACACTCTCTGACACTCTCTGAAATTCTCTGACACTGTTTGAAGCTCTCTGACACTCTCCGACACTCTCTGAAACTCTCTGAAACTCTCTGACACTCTCTGAAACTCTCCAAAACTCTCTAACACTCTCTGACACTCACAAAAACTCTCAGAAGCTCTCTGAAACTCTCTGACACTCTCTGAATCTCTCAGACACTCTCTGGCACTCTCTGACACTCTCTGAAATTCTCTGAAACTCTCTGGCACTCTCTGAAACTTTCTGACACTCTCTGAAACTCTCTGAAACTCTCTGACACTCTCAAAAACTCTCAGAAGCTCTCTGAAACTCTCAGACACTCTCTGACACTCTGTGACACTTTCTGAAACTCTCTGACACTCTCAGACAATCTCTGACACTCTCTGACACTTTCGGAAACTCTCTGACACTATCTGGCACTTTCTGAAACTTTCTGACACTCTCTGAATATCTCTGACACTCTCTGACTCTCACTGACGCTCTGTGATGCTCTCTGACACTCTCTGAAACTCTTCGACACTCTCTGACACTCTCTGACACTCTCTGAAACTCTCTGACACTCTCTGACACTTTCAGACACTCTCTGACAATCTGTGACACTTTCTGAAACTCTCTGACACTATCTGACACTTTCTGAATCTCTCGGCACTCTCTGAATCTCTCTGAAACTCTCCGACACTCTGTGACACTCTCTGAAACTTTCTGGCACTCTCTGACACTCTCTGAAGATTTCTGACAGTTTCTGAAACTCTCTGACACTATCTGATTCTTTCTGAAACTCTCGGACACTCTCTGACACACTCTGCAACTCTATGACACTCTGTGACACTCTCTGACACTCTCTGACTCTCTCTGAAAAGCTCTGACACTCTGTGACACTCTCTGAAACTCTCTGAAACTCACTGACACTCTCTGACCCTCTCTGAAACTTTCTGACACTCTCTGACACTCTCTGAACATCTCTGACACTCTCTGAAAATCTCTGAAACTCTCTGAAGCTCTCTGACACTCTCTGACACTCTCTGAAACTCTCTGACAATCTCTGGCACTCTCAGACACTCTCAGACACTCTCTGAAGATCTCTGAAACTCTCCGACACTCTGTGACACTCTCTGAAACTTTCTCGCACTCTCTGACACTCTCTGAAGATCTCTGAAACTCTCTGACATTCTCAGACACTCTCTGAAACACTGTGACACTCTTTGACACTCTCTGACACTCACTGACTCTCTCTGAATCTCTCTGACACTCTCTGAAACTCTCTGAAACTCTTTGTAACTCTCTGACACTGTCAGAAACTCTCAGAAGCTCTCTGAAACTCTCTGACACTCTCTGACACTCTCTGTAACTCTCAGACACTCTCAGACACTCTCTGACACTCTCTGACACTATCTGAGACTCTCTGAAACTCTCTGACACTCTCTGACACTCTCTGAAACTGTCTGAAACTCTCTGACACTCTCTGACACTCTCTGACACTCTCTGTAACTCTCAGACACTCTCAGACACTCTCTGACACTCTCTGACACTATCTGAGACTCTCTGAAACTCTCTGACACTCTCTGACACTCTCTGAAACTGTCTGAAACTCTCTGACACTCTCTGAAAGTCTCTGACACTCTCTGACACTCTCTGAAACTCTCTGACACTCTCTGACACTCGCAGACACTCTCTGACACTCTGTGACACTTTCTGAAACTCTCTGACACTATCTGACACTTTCTGAATCTCTCGCCACACTCTGAATCTCTCAGAAACTCTCCGACACTCTGTGACACTCTCTGAAACTTTCTGGCACTCTCTGAAGGTCTCTGACAGTTTCTGAAACTCTCTGACACTATCTGATTCTTTCTGAAACTCTCGGACAATCTCTGACACACAATGCAACTCTATGACACTCTGTGACACTCTCTGACACTCTCTGACTCTCTCTGAAAAGCTCTGACACTCTGTGACACTCTCTGAAACTCTCTGACACTCACTGACACTCTGTGACACTCTCTGAAACTCTCTGACACTCTCTGACATTCTCTGAAACTCTTCGACACTCTCCGACACTCTCAGATACTGTCTGACACTTTCTGAAACTCGCTGACACTCTCAGACAATCTCTGACACTCTCTGACACTTTCGGAAACTCTCTGACACTATCTGGCACTTTCTGAAACTTTCTGACACTCTCTGAATATCTCTGACACTCTCTGACTCTCACTGACGCTCTGTGATGCTCTCTGACACTCTCTGAAACTCTTCGACACTCTCTGACACTCTCTGACACTCTCTGAAACTCTCTGACACTCTCTGACACTTTCAGACACTCTCTGACAATCTGTGACACTTTCTGAAACTCTCTGACACTATCTGACACTTTCTGAATCTCTCGGCACTCTCTGAATCTCTCTGAAACTCTCCGACACTCTGTGACACTCTCTGAAACTTTCTGGCACTCTCTGACACTCTCTGAAGATTTCTGACAGTTTCTGAAACTCTCTGACACTATCTGATTCTTTCTGAAACTCTCGGACACTCTCTGACACACTCTGCAACTCTATGACACTCTGTGACACTCTCTGACACTCTCTGACTCTCTCTGAAAAGCTCTGACACTCTGTGACACTCTCTGAAACTCTCTGAAACTCACTGACACTCTCTGACCCTCTCTGAAACTTTCTGACACTCTCTGACACTCTCTGAACATCTCTGACACTCTCTGAAAATCTCTGAAACTCTCTGAAGCTCTCTGACACTCTCTGACACTCTCTGAAACTCTCTGACAATCTCTGGCACTCTCAGACACTCTCAGACACTCTCTGAAGATCTCTGAAACTCTCCGACACTCTGTGACACTCTCTGAAACTTTCTCGCACTCTCTGACACTCTCTGAAGATCTCTGAAACTCTCTGACATTCTCAGACACTCTCTGAAACACTGTGACACTCTTTGACACTCTCTGACACTCACTGACTCTCTCTGAATCTCTCTGACACTCTCTGAAACTCTCTGAAACTCTTTGTAACTCTCTGACACTGTCAGAAACTCTCAGAAGCTCTCTGAAACTCTCTGACACTCTCTGACACTCTCTGTAACTCTCAGACACTCTCAGACACTCTCTGACACTCTCTGACACTATCTGAGACTCTCTGAAACTCTCTGACACTCTCTGACACTCTCTGAAACTGTCTGAAACTCTCTGACACTCTCTGACACTCTCTGACACTCTCTGTAACTCTCAGACACTCTCAGACACTCTCTGACACTCTCTGACACTATCTGAGACTCTCTGAAACTCTCTGACACTCTCTGACACTCTCTGAAACTGTCTGAAACTCTCTGACACTCTCTGAAAGTCTCTGACACTCTCTGACACTCTCTGAAACTCTCTGACACTCTCTGACACTCGCAGACACTCTCTGACACTCTGTGACACTTTCTGAAACTCTCTGACACTATCTGACACTTTCTGAATCTCTCGCCACACTCTGAATCTCTCAGAAACTCTCCGACACTCTGTGACACTCTCTGAAACTTTCTGGCACTCTCTGAAGGTCTCTGACAGTTTCTGAAACTCTCTGACACTATCTGATTCTTTCTGAAACTCTCGGACAATCTCTGACACACAATGCAACTCTATGACACTCTGTGACACTCTCTGACACTCTCTGACTCTCTCTGAAAAGCTCTGACACTCTGTGACACTCTCTGAAACTCTCTGACACTCACTGACACTCTGTGACACTCTCTGAAACTCTCTGACACTCTCTGACATTCTCTGAAACTCTTCGACACTCTCCGACACTCTCAGATACTGTCTGACACTTTCTGAAACTCGCTGACACTCTCAGACATTCTCTGACACTCTCTGACACTTTCGGAAACTCTCTGACACTATCTGGCACTTTCTGAAACTTTCTGACACTCTCTGAATATCTCTGACACTCTCTGACTCTCACTGACGCTCTGTGATGCTCTCTGACACTCTCTGAAACTCTTCGACACTCTCTGACACTCTCTGACACTCTCTGACACTCTCTGACACTCTCTGAAACTCTCTGACACTCTCTGACACTCTCAGACACTCTCTGACAATCTGTGACACTTTCTGAAACTCTCTGACACTATCTGACACTTTCTGAATCTCTCGGCACTCTCTGAATCTCTCTGAAACTCTCCGACACTCTGTGACACTCTCTGAAACTTTCTGGCACTCTCTGACACTCTCTGAAGATTTCTGACAGTTTCTGAAACTCTCTGACACTATCTGATTCTTTCTGAAACTCTCGGACACTCTCTGACACACTCTGCAACTCTATGACACACTGTGACACTCTCTGACACTCTCTGACACTCTCTGAAACACTCTGACACTCTCTGAAACTCTCTGAAACTCTCTGACGCTCTCTGACACTCTCTAAAACACTGTGACACTCTTTGACACTCTCTGACACTCACTGACTCTCTCTGAATCTCTCTGACACTCTCTGAAACTCTCTGAAACTCTTTGTAACTCTCTGACACTGTCAGAAACTCTCAGAAGCTCTCTGAAACTCTCTGACACTCTCTGACACTCTCTGTAACTCTCAGACACTCTCAGACACTCTCTGACACTCTCTGACACTATCTGAGACTCTCTGAAACTCTCTGACACTCTCTGACACTCTCTGAAACTGTCTGAAACTCTCTGACACTCTCTGACACTCTCTGACACTCTCTGTAACTCTCAGACACTCTCAGACACTCTCTGACACTCTCTGACACTATCTGAGACTCTCTGAAACTCTCTGACACTCTCTGACACTCTCTGAAACTGTCTGAAACTCTCTGACACTCTCTGAAAGTCTCTGACACTCTCTGACACTCTCTGACACTCTCTGACACTCTCTGACACTCGCAGACACTCTCTGACACTCTGTGACACTTTCTGAAACTCTCTGACACTATCTGACACTTTCTGAATCTCTCGGCACTCTCTGAATCTCTCTGAAACTCTCCGACACTCTGTGACACTCTCTGAAACTTTCTGGCACTCTCTGAAGGTCTCTGACAGTTTCTGAAACTCTCTGACACTATCTGATTCTTTCTGAAACTCTCGGACAATCTCTGACACACAATGCAACTCTATGACACTCTGTGACACTCTCTGACACTCTCTGACTCTCTCTGAAAAGCTCTGACACTCTGTGACACTCTCTGAAACTCTCTGACACTCACTGACACTCTGTGACACTCTCTGAAACTCTCTGACACTCTCTGACATTCTCTGAAACTCTTCGACACTCTCCGACACTCTCAGATACTGTCTGACACTATCTGAAACTCTCTGACTCACTCTGACACTCCCTGACACGCTCTGACACCCCCTGACACTCTCTGAGATCTCTCTCTGAAGCTCTCTGAAACTCAGTGACACTCTCTGAAACACTCGGACATTCTCTGACACTCTCCGAAACACTCAGAAACTGTCAGAAACTCTCAGGCACTCTCTCACACTCTCAGAAAGTCTCTGAAACTCTCGGACACTCTTTGAAACTCTCTGACACTCTCTGACACTCTCTGAAATTCTCTGACACTGTTTGAAGCTCTCTGACACTCTCCGACACTCTCTGAAACTCTCTGAAACTCTCTGACACTCTCTGAAACTCTCCAAAACTCTCTAACACTCTCTGACACTCACAAAAACTCTCAGAAGCTCTCTGAAACTCTCTGACACTCTCTGAATCTCTCAGACACTCTCTGGCACTCTCTGACACTCTCTGAAATTCTCTGAAACTCTCTGGCACTCTCTGAAACTTTCTGACACTCTCTGAAACTCTCTGAAACTCTCTGACACTCTCAAAAACTCTCAGAAGCTCTCTGAAACTCTCAGACACTCTCTGACACTCTGTGACACTTTCTGAAACTCTCTGACACTCTCAGACAATCTCTGACACTCTCTGACACTTTCGGAAACTCTCTGACACTATCTGGCACTTTCTGAAACTTTCTGACACTCTCTGAATATCTCTGACACTCTCTGACTCTCACTGACGCTCTGTGATGCTCTCTGACACTCTCTGAAACTCTTCGACACTCTCTGACACTCTCTGACACTCTCTGAAACTCTCTGACACTCTCTGACACTTTCAGACACTCTCTGACAATCTGTGACACTTTCTGAAACTCTCTGACACTATCTGACACTTTCTGAATCTCTCGGCACTCTCTGAATCTCTCTGAAACTCTCCGACACTCTGTGACACTCTCTGAAACTTTCTGGCACTCTCTGACACTCTCTGAAGATTTCTGACAGTTTCTGAAACTCTCTGACACTATCTGATTCTTTCTGAAACTCTCGGACACTCTCTGACACACTCTGCAACTCTATGACACTCTGTGACACTCTCTGACACTCTCTGACTCTCTCTGAAAAGCTCTGACACTCTGTGACACTCTCTGAAACTCTCTGAAACTCACTGACACTCTCTGACCCTCTCTGAAACTTTCTGACACTCTCTGACACTCTCTGAACATCTCTGACACTCTCTGAAAATCTCTGAAACTCTCTGAAGCTCTCTGACACTCTCTGACACTCTCTGAAACTCTCTGACAATCTCTGGCACTCTCAGACACTCTCAGACACTCTCTGAAGATCTCTGAAACTCTCCGACACTCTGTGACACTCTCTGAAACTTTCTCGCACTCTCTGACACTCTCTGAAGATCTCTGAAACTCTCTGACATTCTCAGACACTCTCTGAAACACTGTGACACTCTTTGACACTCTCTGACACTCACTGACTCTCTCTGAATCTCTCTGACACTCTCTGAAACTCTCTGAAACTCTTTGTAACTCTCTGACACTGTCAGAAACTCTCAGAAGCTCTCTGAAACTCTCTGACACTCTCTGACACTCTCTGTAACTCTCAGACACTCTCAGACACTCTCTGACACTCTCTGACACTATCTGAGACTCTCTGAAACTCTCTGACACTCTCTGACACTCTCTGAAACTGTCTGAAACTCTCTGACACTCTCTGACACTCTCTGACACTCTCTGTAACTCTCAGACACTCTCAGACACTCTCTGACACTCTCTGACACTATCTGAGACTCTCTAAAACTCTCTGACACTCTCTGACACTCTCTGAAACTGTCTGAAACTCTCTGACACTCTCTGAAAGTCTCTGACACTCTCTGACACTCTCTGAAACTCTCTGACACTCTCTGACACTCGCAGACACTCTCTGACACTCTGTGTCACTTTCTGAAACTCTCTGACACTATCTGACACTTTCTGAATCTCTCGGCACTCTCTGAATCTCTCTGAAACTCTCCGACACTCTGTGACACTCTCTGAAACTTTCTGGCACTCTCTGAAGGTCTCTGACAGTTTCTGAAACTCTCTGACACTATCTGATTCTTTCTGAAACTCTCGGACAATCTCTGACACACAATGCAACTCTATGACACTCTGTGACACTCTCTGACACTCTCTGACTCTCTCTGAAAAGCTCTGACACTCTGTGACACTCTCTGAAACTCTCTGACACTCACTGACACTCTGTGACACTCTCTGAAACTCTCTGACACTCTCTGACATTCTCTGAAACTCTTCGACACTCTCCGACACTCTCAGATACTGTCTGACACTATCTGAAACTCTCTGACTCACTCTGACACTCCCTGACACGCTCTGACACCCCCTGACACTCTCTGAGATCTCTCTCTGAAGCTCTCTGAAACTCAGTGACACTCTCTGAAACACTCGGACATTCTCTGACACTCTCCGAAACACTCAGAAACTGTCAGAAACTCTCAGGCACTCTCTCACACTCTCAGAAAGTCTCTGAAACTCTCGGACACTCTTTGAAACTCTCTGACACTCTCTGACACTCTCTGAAATTCTCTGACACTGTTTGAAGCTCTCTGACACTCTCCGACACTCTCTGAAACTCTCTGAAACTCTCTGACACTCTCTGAAACTCTCCAAAACTCTCTAACACTCTCTGACACTCACAAAAACTCTCAGAAGCTCTCTGAAACTCTCTGACACTCTCTGAATCTCTCAGACACTCTCTGGCACTCTCTGACACTCTCTGAAATTCTCTGAAACTCTCTGGCACTCTCTGAAACTTTCTGACACTCTCTGAAACTCTCTGAAACTCTCTGACACTCTCAAAAACTCTCAGAAGCTCTCTGAAACTCTCAGACACTCTCTGACACTCTGTGACACTTTCTGAAACTCTCTGACACTCTCAGACAATCTCTGACACTCTCTGACACTTTCGGAAACTCTCTGACACTATCTGGCACTTTCTGAAACTTTCTGACACTCTCTGAATATCTCTGACACTCTTTGACTCTCACTGACGCTCTGTGATGCTCTCTGACACTCTCTGAAACTCTTCGACACTCTCTGACACTCTCTGACACTCTCTGAAACTCTCTGACACTCTCTGACACTTTCAGACACTCTCTGACAATCTGTGACACTTTCTGAAACTCTCTGACACTATCTGACACTTTCTGAATCTCTCGGCACTCTCTGAATCTCTCTGAAACTCTCCGTCACTCTGTGACACTCTCTGAAACTTTCTGGCACTCTCTGACACTCTCTGAAGATTTCTGACAGTTTCTGAAACTCTCTGACACTATCTGATTCTTTCTGAAACTCTCGGACACTCTCTGACACACTCTGCAACTCTATGACACTCTGTGACACTCTCTGACACTCTCTGACTCTCTCTGAAAAGCTCTGACACTCTGTGACACTCTCTGAAACTCTCTGAAACTCACTGACACTCTCTGACCCTCTCTGAAACTTTCTGACACTCTCTGACACTCTCTGAACATCTCTGACACTCTCTGAAAATCTCTGAAACTCTCTGACACTCTGTGACACTCTCAGATACTCTCTGACTCTGTCAGACACACTCCGACACACTCAGAAACTCTCAGAAACTCTCTGGAACTCTCTGACACTCTCAGGAAGTCTCTGAAACACTCTGACACTCTCTGAAACTCTCTGACGCTCTCTGACACTCTCTGAAACACTGTGACACATTTTGACACTCTCTGACACTCACTGACTCTCTCTGAATCTCTCTGACACTCTCTGAAACTCTCTGAAACTGTCTGACACTCTCTGACAATCTCTGACACTCTCTGAATCTCTCTGAATCACTCTGACACTCTGTGACACTCTCTGAAACTCTCTGAAGCTCTCTGAAACATTCTGAAACTCTCTGAATCTCTCAGAAACACTCAGAAACGCTGTGAAACTCTCTGACACTCTCTGACACTCTCTGAGACTCTCTGAAATTCTCTGACGCTCTCTGAAACTCTCTGAAGCTCTCTGACACTCTCTGACACTCTCTGAAACTCTCTGACAATCACTGGCACTCTCAGACACTCTCAGACACTCTCTGAAGATCTCTGAAACTCTCCGACACTCTGTGACACTCTCTGAAACTTTCTCGCACTCTCTGACACTCTCTGAATATCTCTGAAACTCTCTGACATTCTCAGACACTCTCTGACACTTTCTGAAACTCTCTGACAGTATCTGACACTTTCTGAATCTCTCGGACACTCTCTGAATCTCTCTGACATTCTCAGACACTCTGTGACACTCTCTGACACTTTCTGAAACTCTCTGACAGTATCTGACACTTTCTGAAACTCTCGGACACTCTCTGACACACTCTGCAACTCTATGACACTCTGTGACACTCTCTGACACTCTCTGACATTCTCTGAATCTCTCTGAAACTCTCTGACACTCTGTGACACTCTGTAGCTCTCTGAAACTCCCTGACACTCTCTGACACTCTCTGAAACTCTCTGAAACTCTCTGAATATCTCTGACATTCTGTGACATTCTCAGATACTCTCTGACACTCTCAGACACACTCCGACACTCTCAGAAACTCTCAGAAACTCTCTGGAACTCTCTGACACTCTGTGACACACTCTGAAAATCTCTGACATTCTCTGAGTCTCTCCGACACACTCAGACACTGTCTTGAAACTTTCCGACACTCTCTGAAACACTCTGAAACACTCTGAAGCTCTCTGAAACTCTCTGAAACTCTCTGACAATCTCAGAAAATCTCAGAAACTCTCTGAAACTCTCTGAAACTCTCTGACACTCTGTGACACTCTCTGAAACTCTCTGACACTCCCTGACACTCTCTGACACTCTCTGAAACTCTCTGACACTCACTGACACTCTGTGACACTCTCTGAAACTCTCTGACACTCTCTGACACTCTCTGACATTCTCTGAAACTCTTCGACACTCTCCGACACTCTCAGATACTGTCTGACACTATCTGAAACTCTCTGACTCACTCTGACACTCCCTGACACGCTCTGACACTCCCTGACACTCTCTGAGATCTCTCTCTGAAGCTCTCTGAAACTCAGTGACACTCTGAAACACTCGGACATACTCTGACACTCTCCGAAACACTCAGAAACTGTCAGAAACTCTCAGGCACTCTCTGACACTCTCAGAAAGTCTCTGAAACTCTCGGACACTCTTTGAAACTCTCTGAAACTCTCTGACACTCTCTGAAATTCTCTGACACTCTCTGAAAATCTCTGAAACTTTCTGACACTCTCTGAAACTCTCTGAAACTCTCTGACACTCTCTGAAACTCTCCAAAACTCTCTAACACTCTCTGACACTCTCAAAAACTCTCAGAAGCTCTCTGAAACTCTCTGACACTCTCTGAATCTCTCAGACACTCTCTGGCACTCTCTGACACTCTCTGACACTCTCTGAAACTCTCTGGCACTCTCTGAAACTTTCTGACACTCTCTGAAACTCTCTGAAACTCTCTGACACTTTCTGACTCTCTCTGAAACTCTCTACTATCTCTGACACTCTCTGACACTCTCTGAAGCTCTCTGATACTCTCTGACATTCTGTGACACTCTCCGAAATTCTCTAAAAGTCTATGACACTCTCTGACACTCTCTTGAAACTTTCCGACACTCTCTGACACTATCAGAATGTCTCTGAAACTCTCTGACACTCTCTGAAACTCTCTGACACTCTCAGACACTTTCTGACTCTCTCTGAAACTCTCTACTATCTCTGACACTCTCTGACACTCTCTGAAGCTCTCTGATACTCTCTGACATTCTGTGACACTCTCCGAAATTCTCTAAAAGTCTATGACACTCTCTGACACTCTCTTGAAACTTTCCGACACTCTCTGAAACACTCTGAAACACTCTGAAGCTCTCTGAAACTCTCTGAAACTCTCTGACAATCTCAGAAAATCTCAGAAACTCTCTGAAACTCTCTGAAACTCTCTGAAACTCTCTGACACTCAGTGACAATCTCTGAAACTCTCTGAAACTCTTTGACACACTTTGACACTCTCAGACACTGTCTGACTCTCTCTGAAACTCTCTGAAACTCTCTGACACTCTCTGACACTCCCTGACACTCTCTGAAGCTTTCTGAAACTCTCTGACACTCTGTGACACCCTCTGAAACTCTGTGAAACTCTCGGACACTCTCTGAAACTTTCTGACACTCTCTGAAACTCTCTGAAACTCTTTGTAACTCTCTGACACTCTCAGAAACTCTCTGAAGCTCTCTGAAACTCTCTGACACTCTCAGAAACTCTCAGACACTCTCAGACACTATCTGAGACTCTCTGAAACACTCTGACGCTCTCTGACACTCTCTGAAACACTCTCTGAAACTCTCTGACACTCTCTGACACTCTCTAAAATTCTCTGACACTCTCTGACACTCTCAGACACTCTCTGACAATCTGTGACACTTTCTGAAATTCTCTGACACTATCTGACACTTTCTGAATCTCTCGGACACTCTCTGAATCTCTCTGAAACTCTCCGACACTCTGTGACACTCTCTGAAACTTTCTGGCACTCTCTGACACTCTCTGAAGATCTCTGGCACTCTCTGAAAATCTCTGACACTCTCTGAAACTCTGTGACACTCTCTGAAAGACTCTGACACTCTCTGACACTCTCAGACACTCTCTGACACTCTCTGACACTTTCTGAAACTCTCTGACACTATCTGACTCTTTCTGAAACTCTCGGACACTCTCTGACACACTCTGCAACTCTATGACACTCTGTGACACTCTCTGACACTCTCTGAATCTCTCTGAAAAGCTCTGACACTCTGTGACACTCTCAGAAACTCTCTGAATCTCCCTGACACTCTCTGACACTCTCTGAAAGTTTCTGACACTCTCTGACACTCTCTGAACATCTCTGAAATTCTCTGAAGATCTCTGACACTCTCTGACACTCTGTGATACTCTCAGATACTCTCTGACTCTCTCAGACACACTCCGACACACTCAGAATCTCTCAGAAACTCTCTGGAACTCTCTGACACTCTCAGAAAGTCTCTGAAACTCTCTGAAACTCTCTGAAACTCTCTGACGCTATCTGACACTCTGAGAAACTCTGTGAAACTCTTTGACACTCTCTGACACTCACTGACTCTCTCTGAAACTCTCTGACACTCTCTGAAACTCTCTGAAACTGTCTGACACTCTCTGACAATCTCTGACACTCTGTATCTCTCTGAATCACTCTGACACTCTGTGACACTCTCTGAAACTCTCTGACAATCTCTGAAACTTTCTGACACTCTCTGAAACTCTCTGAAGCTCTCTGAAACTCTCTGAAACTCTCTGACTCTCTCAGAAACACTCAGAAACTCCCTGAAACTCTCTGAGACTCTCTGGCACTCTCTGAGACTCTCTGAAAATCTCTGACACTCTCTGAAACACTCTGAAACTCTCTGACACTCTCTGAAACTCTCTGAAACTCTCTGACAATCTCTGGCACTCTCAGACACTCTCAGACACTCTCTGAAGATCTCTGAAACTCTCTGACACCGTCTGACACTTTCTGAATCTCTCGGACACTCTCTGAAACTATGTGAAACTCTTTGAAACACTCTGAAACTCTCTGACATTCTCTGAAACTCTCTGAAACTCTCTGACGCTCTCTGACACTCTCTGAAACACTGTGACACTCTTTGACACTCTCTGACACTCACTGACTCTCTCTGAATCTCTCTGACACTCTCTGAAACTCTCTGAAACTCTTTGTAACTCTCTGACACTGTCAGAAACTCTCAGAAGCTCTCTGAAACTCTCTGACACTCTCTGACTCTCTCTGAAACTTTCAGACACTCTCAGACACTCTCTGACACTCTCTGACACTATCTGAGACTCTCTGAAACTCTCTGACACTCTCTGACACTCTCTGAAACTGTCTGAAACTCTCTGACACTCTCTGAAAGTCTCTGACACTCTCTGACACTCTCTGAAACTCTCTGACACTCTCTGACACTCGCAGACACTCTCTGACACTTTGTGACACTTTCTGAAACTCTCTGACACTATCTGACACTTTCTGAATCTCTCGGCACTCTCTGAATCTCTCTGAAACTCTCCGACACTCTGTGACACTCTCTGAAACTTTCTGGCACTCTCTGACACTCTCTGAAGGTCTCTGACAGTTTCTGAAACTCTCTGACACTATCTGATTCTTTCTGAAACTCTCGGACAATCTCTGACACACAATGCAACTCTATGACACTCTGTGACACTCTCTGACACTCTCTGACTCTCTCTGAAAAGCTCTGACACTCTGTGACACTCTCTGAAACTCTCTGACACTCACTGACACTCTGTGACACTCTCTGAAACTCTCTGACACTCTCTGACATTCTCTGAAACTCTTCGACACTCTCCGACACTCTCAGATACTGTCTGACACTATCTGAAACTCTCTGACTCACTCTGACACTCCCTGACACGCTCTGACACTCCCTGACACTCTCTGAGATCTCTCTCTGAAGCTCTCTGAAACTCAGTGACACTCTCTGAAACACTCGGACATTCTCTGACACTCTCCGAAACACTCAGAAACTGTCAGAAACTCTCAGGCACTCTCTCACACTCTCAGAAAGTCTCTGAAACTCTCGGACACTCTTTGAAACTCTCTGACACTCTCTGACACTCTCTGAAATTCTCTGACACTGTCTGAAGCTCTCTGACACTCTCCGACACTCTCTGAAACTCTCTGACACTCTCTGACACTCTCTGAAACTCTCCAAAACTCTCTAACACTCTCTGACACTCACAAAAACTCTCAGAAGCTCTCTGACACTCTCTGAATCTCTCAGACACTCTCTGGCACTCTCTGACACTCTCTGAAATTCTCTGAAACTCTCTGGCACTCTCTGAAACTTTCTGACACTCTCTGAAACTCTCTGAAACTCTCTGACATTCTCAAAAACTCTCAGAAGCTCTCTGAAACTCTCAGACACTCTCTGACACTCTGTGACACTTTCTGAAACTCTCTGACACTCTCAGACAATCTCTGACACTCTCTGACACTTTCGGAAACTCTCTGACACTATCTGGCACTTTCTGAAACTTTCTGACACTCTCTGAATATCTCTGACACTCTCTGACTCTCACTGACGCTCTGTGATGCTCTCTGACACTCTCTGAAACTCTTCGACACTCTCTGACACTCTCTGACACTCTCTGACACTCTCTGACACTCTCAGACACTCTCTGACAATCTGTGACACTTTCTGAAACTCTCTGACACTATCTGACACTTTCTGAATCTCTCGGCACTCTCTGAATCTCTCTGAAACTCTCCGACACTCTGTGACACTCTCTGAAACTTTCTGGCACTCTCTGACACTCTCTGAAGATTTCTGACAGTTTCTGAAACTCTCTGACACTATCTGATTCTTTCTGAAACTCTCGGACACTCTCTGACACACTCTGCAACTCTATGACACTCTGTGACACTCTCTGACACTCTCTGACTCTCTCTGAAAAGCTCCGACACTCTGTGACACTCTCTGAAACTCTCTGAAACTCACTGACACTCTCTGACCCTCTCTGAAACTTTCTGACACTCTCTGACACTCTCTGAACATCTCTGACACTCTCTGAAAATCTCTGAAACTCTCTGACACTCTGTGACACTCTCAGATACTCTCTGACTCTGTCAGACACACTCCGACACACTCAGAAACTCTCAGAAACTCACTGGAACTCTCTGACACTCTCAGGAAGTCTCTGAAACACTCTGACACTCTCTGAAACTCTCTGAAACTCTCTGACGCTCTCTGACACTCTCTGAAACACTGTGACACTCTTTGAAACTCTCTGACACTCACTGACTCTCTCTGAATCTCTCTGATACTCTCTGAAACTCTCTGAAACTGTCTGACACTCTCTGACAATCTCTGACACTCTCTGAATCTCTCTGAATCACTCTGACACTCTGTGACACTCTCTGAAACTCTCTGAAGCTCTCTGAAACATTCTGAAACTCTCTGAATCTCTCAGAAACACTCAGAAACGCTGTGAAACTCTCTGACACTCTCTGACACTCTCTGAGACTCTCTGAAATTCTCTGACACTCTCTGAAACTCTCTGAAACTCTCTGACACTCTCTGACACTCTCTGAAACTCTCTGACAATCTCTGGCACTCTCAGACACTCTCAGACACTCTCTGAATCTCTCTGACACTCTCCGACACTCTGTGACACTCTCTGAATCTTTCTGGCACTCTCTGACACTCTCTGAAGATCTCTGGCACTCTCTGAATATCTCTGACACTCTCTGAAACTCTGTGACACTCTCTGAAAGACTCTGACACTCTCTGACACTCTCAGACACTCTCTGACACTCTCTGACACTTTCTGAAACTCTCTGACACTATCTGACTCTTTCTGAAACTCTCGGACACTCTCTGACACACTCTGCAACTCTATGACACTCTGTGACACTCTCTGACACTCTCTGAATCTCTCTGAAAAGCTCTGACACTCTGTGACACTCTCAGAAACTCTCTGAAACTCCCTGACACTCTCTGACACTCTCTGAAAGTTTCTGACAGTCTCTGACACTCTCTGAACATCTCTGAAAATCTCTGAAGATCTCTGACACTCTCTGACACGCTGTGACACTCTCAGATACTCTCCGACTCTCTCAGACACACTCCGACACATTCAGAATCTCTCAGAAACTCTCTGGAACTCTCTGACACTCTCAGAAAGTCTCTGAAACTCTCTGAAACTCTCTGACACTCTCTGACGCTCTCTGACACTCTGTGAAACTCTGTGAAACTCTTTGACACTCTCTGACACTCACTGACTCTCTCTGAAACTCTCTGACACTCTCTGAAACTGACTGACACTCTCTGACAATCTCTGACACTCTCTGTATCTCTCTGAATCACTCTGACACTCTGTGACACTCTCTGAAACTCTCTGACAATCTCTGAAACTTTCTGACACTCTCTGAAACTCTCTGAAGCTCTCTGAAACTCTCTGAAACTCTCTGACTCTCTCAGAAACACTCAGAAACTCCCTGAAACTCTCTGAGACTCTCTGGAACTCTCTGAGACTCTCTGAAACTCTCTGACACTCTCTGAAACTCTCTGAAACTCTCTGACACTCTCTGAAACTCTCTGACAATCTCTGGCACTCTCAGGCACTCTCAGACACTCTCTGAAGATCTCTGAAACTCTCTGACACCGTCTGACACTTTCTGAATCTCTCGGACACTCTCTGAATCTCTCTGAAACACTCCGACACTCTGTGACACTCTCTGAAACTTTCTCGCACTCTCTGACACTCTCTGAAGATCTCTGAAACTCTCTGAAAATCTCTGACACTCTCTGAAACTATGTGAAACTCTCTGAAACACTCTGAAACTCTCTGACATTCTCTGAAACTCTCTGAAACTCTTTGTAACTCTCTGACACTCTCAGAAACTCTCAGAAGCTCTCTGAACCTCTCTGACACTCTCTGACACTCTCTGAAACTCTCAGACGCTCTCAGACACTCTCTGACACTATCTGAGACTCTCTGAAACCCTCTGACACTCTCTGACACTCTCTGAAACTGTCTGAAACTCTCTGACACTCCCTGAAACTCTCTGAACGTCTCTGACGCTCTCTGACACTCTCTGACACTCTCTGAAACTCTCTGACACTCTCTGACACTCTCAGACACTCTCTGACAATCTGTGACACTTTCTGAAACTCTCTGACACTATCTGACACTTTCTGAATCTCTCGGCACTCTCTGAATCTCTCTGAAACTCTCCGACACTCTGTGACACTCTCTGAAACTTTCTGGCACTCTCTGACACTCTCTGAAGATCTCTGACAGTTTCTGAAACTCTCTGACACTATCTGATTCTTTCTGAAACTCTTGGAAACTCTCTGACACAATCTGCAACTCTATAACACTCTGTGACACTCTCTGACACTCTCTGAATCTCTCTGAAAAGCTCTGACACTCTGTGACACTCTCTGAAACTCTCTGAAACTCACTGACACTCTCTGACACTATCTGAAACTTTCTGACACTCTCTGACACTCTCTGAACATCTCAGACACACTCCGACACACTCAGAAACTCTCAGAAACTCTCCGGAACTCTCTGACACTCTCAGGAGGTCTCTGAAACACTCTGACACTCTCTGAAACTCTCTGACACTCTCTGACGCTCTCTGACACTCTCTGAAACACTGTGACACACTTTGACACTCTTTGACACTCACTGACTCTCTCTGAATCTCTCTGACACTCTCTGAAACTCTCTGAAATTGTCTGACACTCTCTGACAATCTCTGACACTCTCTGAATCTCTCTGAATCACTCTGACACTCTGTGACACTCTCTGAAACTCTCTGACACTCTCTGAAACTTTCTGACACTCTCTGAAACTCTCTGAAGCTCTCTGAAACATTCTGAAACTCTCTGAATCTCTCAGAAACACTCAGAAACGCTGTGAAACTCTCTGACACTCTCTGACACTCTCTGAGACTCTCGGAAATTCTCTGACACTCTCTGAAACTCTCTGACACTCTCTGACACTCTCTGACACTCTCTGAAACTCTCTGACAATCTCTGGCACTCTCAGACACTCTCAGACACTCTCTGAAGATCTCTGAAACTCTCTGACACTATCTGACACTTTCTGAATCTCTCGGACACTCTCTGAATCTCTCTGAAACTCTCCGACACTCTGTGACACTCTCTGAAACTTTCTCGCACTCTCTGACACTCACTGAAGATCTCTGAAACTCTCTGACATTCTCAGACACTCTCTGACACTCTCTGACACTTTCTGAAACTCTCTGACAGTATCTGACACTTTCTGAAACTCTCGGACACTCTCTGACACACTCTGCAACTCTATGACACTCTGTGACACTCTCTGACATTCTGTGAAGCTCTCTGAAACTCTCTGACACTCTGTGACACTCTGTAACTCTCTGAAACTCCCTGACACTCTCTGACACTCTCTGAAACTCTCTGAAAATCTCTGACACTCTCTGACACTCTGTGACGCTCTCAGATACTCTCTGACTCCCGCAGGCACACTTCGACACACTCAGAATCTCTCAGAAACTCTCTGGCACTCTCTGAAACTCTGAGAAACTCTCTGAAACTCTCTGAAACTCTTTGACACTCTCTGAAACCCTCTGACACTCTCTGACACTCTCTGACACTCTCTGAAACTCTTTGCCACTCTTTGACACTGTCAGACACTGACTCTCTCTGAAACTCTCTGACACTCTCTGAAACTCTTTGACACTCTTTGACACTGTCAGACACTGACTCTCTCTGAAACTCTCTGACACTCTCTGACACTCTCTGACACTCCCTGACACTGTCTGAAGCTCTCTGACACTCTCTGACACTCTCTGAAACTCTCTGAAACTCTCTGACACTCTCTGACACTCTCTGAAACTCTCTGACAATCTCTGACACTCTCAGACACTCTCTGACACTCTCTGACACTTTCTGAAACTCTCTGACACTATCTGACACTTTCTGAATCTCTCAGACACTCTCTGAATCTCTCTGAAACTCTCCGACACTCTGTGACACTCTCTCAAACTTTCTTGCACTCTCTGACACGCTCTGAAGATCTCTGAAACTCTCTGAAAATCTCTGACACTGTCAGAGACTCTCTGACACTCACTGACACTCTGTGGCTTTCACTGACACTCTCTGAAGATCTCTGAAACTCTCTGACACTCTCTGAAACTCTGTGACACTCTCTGAAACACTCTGACACTCTCTGAAATTCTCTGAAACTCTCTGACACTCTCTGACACTCTCTGAAACTCTCTGACACCCTCTGACACTCTCAGACACTCTCTGACTCTCAGTGACAGTTTCTGAAACTCTCTGACACTATCTGACACTTTCTGAATCTCTCGGACACTCTCTGAATCTCCCTGAAATTCTCCGACACACTGTGTCACTCTCTGAAACGTTCTGGCACTCTCTGACACTCTCTGAATATCTCTGGCACTCTCTGACACTCTCAGACACTCTCTGCCACTCTCTGACACTTTCTGAAACTCTCTGACACTATCTGACTCTTTCTGAAACTCTCGGACACTCTCTGACATACTCTGCAACTCTATGACACTCGGTGACACTCTCTGACACTCTCTGAATCTCTCTGAAAAGCTCTGACACTCTCTGACACTCTCTGAAACTCTCTGAAACTCTCGGACACTCTCTGACACTCTCAGACACTCTCTGACACTCTGTGACACTTTCTGAAACTCTCTGACACTATCTGACACTTTCTGAATCTCTCGGACACTCTCTGAAATTCTCTGAAACTCTCCGACACTCTGTGACACTCTCTGAAACGTTCTGGCACTCTCTGACACTCTCTGAATATCTCTGGCACTCTCTGACACTCTCAGACACTTTCTGCCACTCTCTGACACTTTCTGAAACTCTCTGACACTATCGGACTCTTTCTGAAACTCTCGGACACTCTCTGACACACTCTGCAACTCTATGACACTCTGTGACACTCTCTGACACTCTCTGAATCTCTCTGAAATGCTCTGACACTCTGTGACACTCTCTGAAACTCTCTGAAACTCCCTGACACTCTCTGACTCTCTCTGAAACTTTCTGACACTCTCTGACACTCTCAAAACATCTCTGAAACTCTCTGAATATCTCTGACACACTCTGACACTCTGTGACACTCTCAGATACTCTCTCACTCTCTCAGACACACTCCGACACACTCAGAAACTCTCAGAAAGTCTCTGGAACTCTCTGACACTCTCAGAAAGTCTCTGAAACTCTCTGACACTCTCTGAAACTCTCTGACACTCTCTGACGCTCCCTGCACTCTCTGAAACTCTGTGACACTCTTTGTTCCTCTCTGACACTCACTGACTCTCTCTGAAACTCTCTGACACTCTCTGAAACTCTCTGAAACTGTCTGACACTCTCTGACACTCTCTGAATCTCTCTGAATCACTCTGACACTCTGTGACACTCTCTGAAACATTCTGACACACTCTGAAACTTTCTGACACTCTCTGAAACTCTCTGAAGCTCTCTGAAACTCTCTGACACTCTCTGACACTCTCTGAAACTCTCTGAAACTCTCTGACACTCTCTGACACTCTCTGAAACTCTCAGACGCTCTCAGACACTCTCTGACACTATCTGAGACTCTCTGAAACCCTCTGACACTCTCTGACACTCTCTGAAACTGTCTGAAACTCTCTGACACTCTCTGAAACTCTCTGAACGTCTCTGACACTCTCTGACACTCTCTGACACTCTCTGAAACTCTCTGACACTCTCTGACACTCTCAGACACTCTCTGACAATCTGTGACACTTTCTGAAACTCTCTGACACTATCTGACACTTTCTGAATCTCTCGGCACTCTCTGAATCTCTCTGAAACTCTCCGACACTCTGTGACACTCTCTGAAACTTTCTGGCACTCTCTGACACTCTCTGAAGATTTCTGACAGTTTCTGAAACTCTCTGACACTATCTGATTCTTTCTGAAACTCTCGGACACTCTCTGACACACTCTGCAACTCTATGACACACTGTGACACTCTCTGACACTCTCTGACACTCTCTGAAACACTCTGACACTCTCTGAAACTCTCTGAAACTCTCTGACGCTCTCTGACACTCTCTGAAACACTGTGACACTCTCTGAAACTCTCTGAAACTCACTGACACTCTCTGACACTATCTGAAACTTTCTGACACTCTCTGACACTCTCTGAACATCTCTGACACTCTCTGACACTCTGTGACACTCTCAGATACTCTCTGACTCTGTCAGACACACTCCGACACACTCAGAAACTCTCAGAAACTCTCCGGAACTCTCTGACACTCTCAGGAAGTCTCTGAAACACTCTGACACTCTCTGAAACTCTCTGACACTCTCTGACGCTCTCTGACACTCTCTGAAACACTGTGACACACTTTGACACTCTTTGACACTCACTGACTCTCTCTGAATCTCTCTGACACTCTCTGAAACTCTCTGAAATTGTCTGACACTCTCTGACAATCTCTGACACTCTCTGAATCTCTCTGAATCACTCTGACACTCTGTGACACTCTCTGAAACTCTCTGACACTCTCTGAAACTTTCTGACACTCTCTGAAACTCTCTGAAGCTCTCTGAAACATTCTGAAACTCTCTGAATCTCTCAGAAAAACTCAGAAACGCTGTGAAACTCTCTGACACTCTCTGACACTCTCTGAGACTCTCGGAAATTCTCTGACACTCTCTGAAACTCTCTGACACTCTCTGACACTCTCTGAAACTCTCTGACAATCTCTGGCACTCTCAGACACTCTCAGACACTCTCTGAAGATCTCTGAAACTCTCTGACACTATCTGACACTTTCTGAATCTCTCGGACACTCTCTGAATCTCTCTGAAACTCTCCGACACTCTGTGACACTCTCTGAAACTTTCTCGCACTCTCTGACACTCACTGAAGATCTCTGAAACTCTCTGACATTCTCAGACACTCTCTGACACTCTCTGACACTTTCTGAAACTCTCTGACAGTATCTGACACTTTCTGAAACTCTCGGACACTCTCTGACACACTCTGCAACTCTATGACACTCTGTGACACTCTCTGACATTCTGTGAAGCTCTCTGAAACTCTCTGACACTCTGTGGCACTCTGTAACTCTCTGAAACTCCCTGACACTCTCTGACACTCTCTGAAACTCTCTGAAAATCTCTGACACTCTCTGACACTCTGTGACGCTCTCAGATACTCTCTGACTCCCGCAGGCACACTTCGACACACTCAGAATCTCTCAGAAACTCTCTGGCACTCTCTGAAACTCTGAGAAACTCTCTGAAACTCTCTGAAACTCTTTGACACTCTCTGAAACCCTCTGACACTCTCTGACACTCTCTGAAACTCTTTGCCACTCTTTGACACTGTCAGACACTGACTCTCTCTGAAACTCTCTGACACTCTCTGAAACTCTTTGACACTCTTTGACACTGTCAGACACTGACTCTCTCTGAAACTCTCTGACACTCTCTGACACTCTCTGACACTCCCTGACACTGTCTGAAGCTCTCTGACACTCTCTGACACTCTCTGAAACTCTCTGAAACTCTCTGACACTCTCTGACACTCTCTGAAACTCTCTGACAATCTCTGACACTCTCAGACACTCTCTGACACTCTCTGACACTTTCTGAAACTCTCTGACACTATCTGACACTTTCTGAATCTCTCAGACACTCTCTGAATCTCTCTGAAACTCTCCGACACTCTGTGACACTCTCTCAAACTTTCTTGCACTCTCTGACACGCTCTGAAGATCTCTGAAACTCTCTGAAAATCTCTGACACTGTCAGAGACTCTCTGACACTCACTGACACTCTGTGGCTTTCACTGACACTCTCTGAAGATCTCTGAAACTCTCTGACACTCTCTGAAACTCTGTGACACTCTCTGAAACACTCTGACACTCTCTGAAATTCTCTGAAACTCTCTGACACTCTCTGACACTCTCTGAAACTCTCTGACACCCTCTGACACTCTCAGACACTCTCTGACTCTCAGTGACAGTTTCTGAAACTCTCTGACACTATCTGACACTTTCTGAATCTCTCGGACACTCTCTGAATCTCCCTGAAATTCTCCGACACACTGTGTCACTCTCTGAAACGTTCTGGCACTCTCTGACACTCTCTGAATATCTCTGGCACTCTCTGACACTCTCAGACACTCTCTGCCACTCTCTGACACTTTCTGAAACTCTCTGACACTATCTGACTCTTTCTGAAACTCTCGGACACTCTCTGACATACTCTGCAACTCTATGACACTCGGTGACACTCTCTGACACTCTCTGAATCTCTCTGAAAAGCTCTGACACTCTCTGACACTCTCTGAAACTCTCTGAAACTCTCGGACACTCTCTGACACTCTCAGACACTCTCTGACACTCTGTGACACTTTCTGAAACTCTCTGACACTATCTGACACTTTCTGAATCTCTCGGACACTCTCTGAAATTCTCTGAAACTCTCCGACACTCTGTGACACTCTCTGAAACGTTCTGGCACTCTCTGACACTCTCTGAATATCTCTGGCACTCTCTGACACTCTCAGACACTTTCTGCCACTCTCTGACACTTTCTGAAACTCTCTGACACTATCGGACTCTTTCTGAAACTCTCGGACACTCTCTGACACACTCTGCAACTCTATGACACTCTGTGACACTCTCTGACACTCTCTGAATCTCTCTGAAATGCTCTGACACTCTGTGACACTCTCTGAAACTCTCTGAAACTCCCTGACACTCTCTGACTCTCTCTGAAACTTTCTGACACTCTCTGACACTCTCAAAACATCTCTGAAACTCTCTGAATATCTCTGACACACTCTGACACTCTGTGACACTCTCAGATACTCTCTCACTCTCTCAGACACACTCCGACACACTCAGAAACTCTCAGAAAGTCTCTGGAACTCTCTGACACTCTCAGAAAGTCTCTGAAACTCTCTGACACTCTCTGAAACTCTCTGACACTCTCTGACGCTCCCTGCACTCTCTGAAACTCTGTGACACTCTTTGTTCCTCTCTGACACTCACTGACTCTCTCTGAAACTCTCTGACACTCTCTGAAACTCTCTGAAACTGTCTGACACTCTCTGACACTCTCTGAATCTCTCTGAATCACTCTGACACTCTGTGACACTCTCTGAAACATTCTGACACACTCTGAAACTTTCTGACACTCTCTGAAACTCTCTGAAGCTCTCTGAAACTCTCTGACACTCTCTGACACTCTCTGAAACTCTCTGAAACTCTCTGACACTCTCTGACACTCTCTGAAACTCTCAGACGCTCTCAGACACTCTCTGACACTATCTGAGACTCTCTGAAACCCTCTGACACTCTCTGACACTCTCTGAAACTGTCTGAAACTCTCTGACACTCTCTGAAACTCTCTGAACGTCTCTGACACTCTCTGACACTCTCTGACACTCTCTGAAACTCTCTGACACTCTCTGACACTCTCAGACACTCTCTGACAATCTGTGACACTTTCTGAAACTCTCTGACACTATCTGACACTTTCTGAATCTCTCGGCACTCTCTGAATCTCTCTGAAACTCTCCGACACTCTGTGACACTCTCTGAAACTTTCTGGCACTCTCTGACACTCTCTGAAGATCTCTGACAGTTTCTGAAACTCTCTGACACTATCTGATTCTTTCTGAAACTCTTGGAAACTCTCTGACACAATCTGCAACTCTATAACACTCTGTGACACTCTCTGACACTCTCTGAATCTCTCTGAAAAGCTCTGACACTCTGTGACACTCTCTGAAACTCTCTGAAACTCACTGACACTCTCTGACACTATCTGAAACTTTCTGACACTCTCTGACACTCTCTGAACATCTCTGACACTCTCTGACACTCTGTGACACTCTCAGATACTCTCTGACTCTGTCAGACACACTCCGACACACTCAGAAACTCTCAGAAACTCTCCGGAACTCTCTGACACTCTCAGGAAGTCTCTGAAACACTCTGACACTCTCTGAAACTCTCTGACACTCTCTGACGCTCTCTGACACTCTCTGAAACACTGTGACACACTTTGACACTCTTTGACACTCACTGACTCTCTCTGAATCTCTCTGACACTCTCTGAAACTCTCTGAAATTGTCTGACACTCTCTGACAATCTCTGACACTCTCTGAATCTCTCTGAATCACTCTGACACTCTGTGACACTCTCTGAAACTCTCTGACACTCTCTGAAACTTTCTGACACTCTCTGAAACTCTCTGAAGCTCTCTGAAACATTCTGAAACTCTCTGAATCTCTCAGAAACACTCAGAAACGCTGTGAAACTCTCTGACACTCTCTGACACTCTCTGAGACTCTCGGAAATTCTCTGACACTCTCTGAAACTCTCTGACACTCTCTGACACTCTCTGACACTCTCTGAAACTCTCTGACAATCTCTGGCACTCTCAGACACTCTCAGACACTCTCTGAAGATCTCTGAAACTCTCTGACACTATCTGACACTTTCTGAATCTCTCGGACACTCTCTGAATCTCTCTGAAACTCTCCGACACTCTGTGACACTCTCTGAAACTTTCTCGCACTCTCTGACACTCACTGAAGATCTCTGAAACTCTCTGACATTCTCAGACACTCTCTGACACTCTCTGACACTTTCTGAAACTCTCTGACAGTATCTGACACTTTCTGAAACTCTCGGACACTCTCTGACACACTCTGCAACTCTATGACACTCTGTGACACTCTCTGACATTCTGTGAAGCTCTCTGAAACTCTCTGACACTCTGTGACACTCTGTAACTCTCTGAAACTCCCTGACACTCTCTGACACTCTCTGAAACTCTCTGAAAATCTCTGACACTCTCTGACACTCTGTGACGCTCTCAGATACTCTCTGACTCCCGCAGGCACACTTCGACACACTCAGAATCTCTCAGAAACTCTCTGGCACTCTCTGAAACTCTGAGAAACTCTCTGAAACTCTCTGAAACTCTTTGACACTCTCTGAAACCCTCTGACACTCTCTGACACTCTCTGACACTCTCTGAAACTCTTTGCCACTCTTTGACACTGTCAGACACTGACTCTCTCTGAAACTCTCTGACACTCTCTGAAACTCTTTGACACTCTTTGACACTGTCAGACACTGACTCTCTCTGAAACTCTCTGACACTCTCTGACACTCTCTGACACTCCCTGACACTGTCTGAAGCTCTCTGACACTCTCTGACACTCTCTGAAACTCTCTGAAACTCTCTGACACTCTCTGACACTCTCTGAAACTCTCTGACAATCTCTGACACTCTCAGACACTCTCTGACACTCTCTGACACTTTCTGAAACTCTCTGACACTATCTGACACTTTCTGAATCTCTCAGACACTCTCTGAATCTCTCTGAAACTCTCCGACACTCTGTGACACTCTCTCAAACTTTCTTGCACTCTCTGACACGCTCTGAAGATCTCTGAAACTCTCTGAAAATCTCTGACACTGTCAGAGACTCTCTGACACTCACTGACACTCTGTGGCTTTCACTGACACTCTCTGAAGATCTCTGAAACTCTCTGACACTCTCTGAAACTCTGTGACACTCTCTGAAACACTCTGACACTCTCTGAAATTCTCTGAAACTCTCTGACACTCTCTGACACTCTCTGAAACTCTCTGACACCCTCTGACACTCTCAGACACTCTCTGACTCTCAGTGACAGTTTCTGAAACTCTCTGACACTATCTGACACTTTCTGAATCTCTCGGACACTCTCTGAATCTCCCTGAAATTCTCCGACACACTGTGTCACTCTCTGAAACGTTCTGGCACTCTCTGACACTCTCTGAATATCTCTGGCACTCTCTGACACTCTCAGACACTCTCTGCCACTCTCTGACACTTTCTGAAACTCTCTGACACTATCTGACTCTTTCTGAAACTCTCGGACACTCTCTGACATACTCTGCAACTCTATGACACTCGGTGACACTCTCTGACACTCTCTGAATCTCTCTGAAAAGCTCTGACACTCTCTGACACTCTCTGAAACTCTCTGAAACTCTCGGACACTCTCTGACACTCTCAGACACTCTCTGACACTCTGTGACACTTTCTGAAACTCTCTGACACTATCTGACACTTTCTGAATCTCTCGGACACTCTCTGAAATTCTCTGAAACTCTCCGACACTCTGTGACACTCTCTGAAACGTTCTGGCACTCTCTGACACTCTCTGAATATCTCTGGCACTCTCTGACACTCTCAGACACTTTCTGCCACTCTCTGACACTTTCTGAAACTCTCTGACACTATCGGACTCTTTCTGAAACTCTCGGACACTCTCTGACACACTCTGCAACTCTATGACACTCTGTGACACTCTCTGACACTCTCTGAATCTCTCTGAAATGCTCTGACACTCTGTGACACTCTCTGAAACTCTCTGAAACTCCCTGACACTCTCTGACTCTCTCTGAAACTTTCTGACACTCTCTGACACTCTCAAAACATCTCTGAAACTCTCTGAATATCTCTGACACACTCTGACACTCTGTGACACTCTCAGATACTCTCTCACTCTCTCAGACACACTCCGACACACTCAGAAACTCTCAGAAAGTCTCTGGAACTCTCTGACACTCTCAGAAAGTCTCTGAAACTCTCTGACACTCTCTGAAACTCTCTGACACTCTCTGACGCTCCCTGCACTCTCTGAAACTCTGTGACACTCTTTGTTCCTCTCTGACACTCACTGACTCTCTCTGAAACTCTCTGACACTCTCTGAAACTCTCTGAAACTGTCTGACACTCTCTGACACTCTCTGAATCTCTCTGAATCACTCTGACACTCTGTGACACTCTCTGAAACTTTCTGACACACTCTGAAACTTTCTGACACTCTCTGAAACTCTCTGAAGCTCTCTGAAACTCTCTGACACTCTCTGACACTCTCTGAAACTCTCTGAAACTCTCTGACACTCTCTGACACTCTCTGAAACTCTCTGACAATCTCTGGCACTCTCAGACACTCTCAGACACTCTCTGAAGATCTCTGAAACTGTCAGACACTATCTGACACTTTCTGAATCTCTCTGAAACTCTCCGACACTCTGTGACACTCTCTGAAACTTTCTCGCACTCTCTGACACTCTCTGGAGATCTCTGAAAAGCTCTGACACTCTGTGACACTCTCTGAAACTCTCTGAAACTCTCGGACACTCTCTGACACTCTCAGACACTCTCTGACACTCTGTGACACTTTCTGAAACTCTCTGACACTATCTGACACTTTCTGAATCTCTTGGACACTCTCTGAATCTCTCTGAAACTCTCCGACACTCTGTGACACTCTCTGAAACGTTCTGGCACTCTCTGACACTCTCTGAATATCTCTGGCACTCTCTGACACTCTCAGACACTCTCTGCCACTCTCTGACACTTTCTGAAACTCTCTGACACTATCGGACTCTTTCTGAAACTCTCGGACACTCTCTGACACACTCTGCAACTCTATGACACTCTGTGACACTCTCTGACACTCTCTGAATCTCTCTGAAAAGCTCTGACACTCTGTGACACTCTCTGAAACTCTCTGAAACTCTCTGACACTCTGTGACACTCTGTAACTCTCTGAAACTCCCTGACACTCTCTGACACTCTCTGAAATTTTCTGACACTCTCTGACACTCTCTGAACATCTCTGAAACTCTCTGAAAGTCTCTGACACTCTCTGACACTCTGTGACACTCTCAGATACTCTCTGAGCCCCGCAGCCACACTTCGACACACTCAAAAACTCTCAGAAACTCTCTTGCTCTCTCTGACACTCTCAGAAACTCTCTGAAACTCTTTGCCACTCTCTGACACTCTCTGACTCTCTCTGAAACTTTCTGACACTCTCTGACACTCTCAAAACATCTCTGAAACTCTCTGAATATCTCTGACACTCTCTGACACTCTGTGACACTCTCAGAGACTCTCTGACTCTCTCAGACACACTCCGACACACTCAGAAACTCTCAGAAACTCTCTGGAACTCTCTGACACTCTCAGAAAGTCTCTGAAACTCTCTGACACTCTGTGACACTCTCAGATACTCTCTGACTCTCTCAGACACACTCCGACACACTCAGAAACTCTCAGAAACTCTCTGACACTCTCTGACGCTCCCAGACACTCTCTGAAACTCTGTGACACTCTTTGTTACTCTCTGACACTCAATGACTCTCTCTGAAACTCTCTGACACTCTCTGAAACTCTCTGAAACTGTCTGACACTCTCTGACAATCTCTGAAACTCTCTGAATCTCTCTGAATCACTCTGACACTCTGTGACACTCTCTGAAACTCTCTGACACACTCTGAAACTTTCTGACACTCTCTGAAACTCTCTGAAGCTCTCTGAAACTCTCTCACACTCTCTGACACTCTCTGAAACTCTCTGAAACTCTCTGACACTCTCTGAAACTCTCTGAAACTCTCTGACAATCTCTGGCACTCTCAGACACTCTCAGAAACTCTCAGACACTCTCTGAAGATCTCTGTAACTGTCAGACACTATCTGACACTTTCTGAATCTCTCGGACACTCTCTGAATCTCTCTGAAACTCTCCGACACTCTGTGACACTCTCTGAAACTTTCTCGCACTCTCTGACACTCTCTGAAGATCTCTGAAACTCTCTGAAAATCTCTGACACTCTCTGAAACTCTGTGAAACTCTCTGATACACTCTGACACACTCTGTCATTCTCAGACACTCTCTGACACTCTCTGACACTTTCCGAAACTCTCTGACAGTATCTGACACTTTCTGAAACTCTCGGACACTCTCTGACACACTCTGCAACTCTATGACACTCTGTGACACTCTCTGACACTCTCTGAATCTCTCTGAAACTCTCTGACACTCTGTGACACTCTGTAACTCTCTGAAACTCCCTGACACTCTCTGACACTCTCTGAAATTTTCTGACACTCTCTGACACTCTCTGAACATCTCTGAAACTCTCTGAAAATCTCTGACACTCTCTGACACTCTGTGACACTCTCAGATACTCTCTGACCCCCGCAGACACACTTCGACACACTCAAAAACTCTGAGAAACTCTCTTGCTCTCTCTGACACTCTCAGAAACTCTCTGAAACTCTTTGCCACTCTCTGACACTCTCTGACACTCTCTGAAACTCTTTGACACTCTCAGACACTCTCTGACACTCTGTGACACTTTCTGAAACTCTCTGACACTATCTGACACTTTCTGAATCTCTTGGACACTCTCTGAATCTCTCTGAAACTCTCCGACACTCTGTGACACTCTCTGAAACGTTCTGGCACTCTCTGACACTCTCTGAATATCTCTGGCACTCTCTGACACTCTCAGACACTCTCTGCCACTCTCTGACACTTTCTGAAACTCTCTGACACTATCGGACTCTTTCTGAAACTCTCGGACACTCTCTGACACACTCTGCAACTCTATGACACTCTGTGACACTCTCTGACACTCTCTGAATCTCTCTGAAAAGCTCTGACACTCTGTAACACTCTCTGAAACTCTCTGAAACTCTCTGACACTCTGTGACACTCTGTAACTCTCTGAAACTCCCTGACACTCTCTGACACTCTCTGAAATTTTCTGACACTCTCTGACACTCTCTGAACATCTCTGAAACTCTCTGAAAGTCTCTGACACTCTCTGACACTCTGTGACACTCTCAGATACTCTCTGACCCCCGCAGACACACTTCGACACACTTAAAAACTCTCAGAAACTCTCTTGCTCTCTCTGACACTCTCAGAAACTCTCTGAAACTCTTTGCCACTCTCTGACACTCTCTGACTCTCTCTGAAACTTTCTGACACTCTCTGACACTCTCAAAACATCTCTGAAACTCTCTGAATATCTCTGACACACTCTGACACTCTGTGACACTCTCAGAGACTCTCTGACTCTCTCAGACACACTCCGACACACTCAGAAACTCTCAGAAACTCTCTGGAACTCTCTGACACTCTCAGAAAGTCTCTGAAACTCTCTGACACTCTGTGACACTCTCAGATACTCTCTGACTCTCTCAGACACACTCCGACACACTCAGAAACTCTCAGAAACTCTCTGACACTCTCTGACGCTCCCAGACACTCTCTGAAACTCTGTGACACTCTTTGTTACTCTCTGACACTCAATGACTCTCTCTGAAACTCTCTGACACTCTCTGAAACTCTCTGAAACTGTCTGACACTCTCTGACAATCTCTGACACTCTCTGAATCTCTCTGAATCACTCTGACACTCTGTGACACTCTCTGAAACTCTCTGACACACTCTGAAACTTTCTGACACTCTCTGAAACTCTCTGAAGCTCTCTGAAACTCTCTCACACTCTCTGACACTCTCTGAAACTCTCTGAAACTCTCTGACACTCTCTGAAACTCTCTGAAACTCTCTGACAATCTCTGGCACTCTCAGACACTCTCAGAAACTCTCAGACACTCTCTGAAGATCTCTGTAACTGTCAGACACTATCTGACACTTTCTGAATCTCTCGGACACTCTCTGAATCTCTCTGAAACTCTCCGACACTCTGTGACACTCTCTGAAACTTTCTCGCACTCTCTGACACTCTCTGAAGATCTCTGAAACTCTCTGAAAATCTCTGACACTCTCTGAAACTCTGTGAAACTCTCTGATACACTCTGACACACTCTGTCATTCTCAGACACTCTCTGACACTCTCTGACACTTTCCGAAACTCTCTGACAGTATCTGACACTTTCTGAAACTCTCGGACACTCTCTGACACACTCTGCAACTCTATGACACTCTGTGACACTCTCTGACACTCTCTGAATCTCTCTGAAACTCTCTGACACTCTGTGACACTCTGTAACTCTCTGAAACTCCCTGACACTCTCTGACACTCTCTGAAATTTTCTGACACTCTCTGACACTCTCTGAACATCTCTGAAACTCTCTGAAAATCTCTGACACTCTCTGACACTCTGTGACACTCTCAGATACTCTCTGACCCCCGCAGACACACTTCGACACACTCAAAAACTCTGAGAAACTCTCTTGCTCTCTCTGACACTCTCAGAAACTCTCTGAAACTCTTTGCCACTCTCTGACACTCTCTGACACTCTCTGAAACTCTTTGACACTCTTTGACACTCTCAGACACTGTCGGACTCTCTCTGAAACTCTCTGACACTCTCTGACACTCTCTGAAACTCTCTGACACTGTCTGACTCCATCTGAAACACTCTGACACTCTCTGACACTCCCTGACACTGTCTGATGCTCTCTGACACTCTCTGACACTCTCTGAAACTCTCTGACAATCTCTGAGACTCTCAGACACTCTCTGAAACATTCTGAAACTCTCTGCCGCTATCTGACACTTTCTGAATCTCTCGGACACTCTCTGAATCTCTCTGAAACTCTCCGACACTCTGTGACACTCTCTGAAACTTTCTGGCACTCTCTGACACTCTCTGGAGATCTCTGAAACTCTCTGAAAATCTCTGACACTCACTGAATCTCTCTGACACACACTGAAACTCTGTGGCACTCACTGACACTCTCTGAAGATCTCTGAAACACTCTGAAAATCTCTGACACTCTCTGAAACTCAGTGACACTCTCTGAAACACTCTGACACTCTCTGACACTCTCCGGCACACTCAGAAACTGTCAGAAACTCTCAGGCACTCTCTGACACACTCAGAAATTCTCTGAAACTCTCTGACACTCTCTGAAACCCTCTGACACTCTCTGACACTCTCTGACACTCTCTGAAACTCTTTGACACTCTTTGACACTCTCAGACACTATCTGACTCTCTCTGAATCTCTCTGACACTCTCTGACACTCCCTGACACTCTCTGAAGCTTTCTGAAACTCTCTGACACTCTGTGACACCCTCTGAAACTCTCTGAAACTCTCGGACACTCTCTGAAACTTTCTGACACTCTCTGAAACTCTCTGAAACTCTTTGTAACTCTCTGACACTCTCAGAAACTCTCAGAAGCTCTCTGAAACTCTCTGACACTCTCTGACACTCTCTGAAACTCTCAGACACTCTCAGACACTCTCTGACACTCTCTGACACTATCTGAGACTCTCTGAAACTCTCTGACACTCTCTGAAACTCTCTGACACTCTCTGACACTCTCTGACACTCTCTGACACTCTCAGACACTCTCTGACACTCTGTGACACTTTCTGAAACTCTCTGACACTATCTGACACTTTCTGAATCTCTCGGACACTCTCTGAATCTCTCTGAAACTCTCCGACACTCTGTGACACTCTCTGAAACTTTCTGGCACTCTCTGACACTCTCTGAAGATCTCTGGCACTCTCTGAAAATCTCTGACACTCTCTGAAACTCTGTGACACTCTCTGAAAGACTCTGACACTCCCTCACAGTCTCAGACACTCTCTGACACTCTCTGACACTTTCTGAAACTCTCTGACACTATCTGACTCTTTCTGAAACTCTCGGACACTCTCTGACACACCCTGCAACTCGATGACACTATGTGACACTCTCTGACACTCTCTGAATCTCTCTGAATCACTCTGACACTCTGTGACACTCTCTGAAACTCTCTGACACACTCTGAAACTTTCTGACACTCTCTGAAACTCTCTGAAGCTCTCTGAAACTCTCTCACACTCTCTGACACTCTCTGAAACTCTCTGAAACTCTCTGACACTCTCTGAAACTCTCTGAAACTCTCTGACAATCTCTGGCACTCTCAGACACTCTCAGAAACTCTCAGACACTCTCTGAAGATCTCTGAAACTGTCAGACACTATCTGACACTTTCTGAATCTCTCGGACACTCTCTGAATCTCTCTGAAACTCTCCGACACTCTGTGACACTCTCTGAAACTTTCTCGCACTCTCTGACACTCTCTGAAGATCTCTGAAACTCTCTGAAAATCTCTGACACTCTCTGAAACTATGTGAAACTCTCTGAAACACTCTGAAACTCTCTGACATTCTCTGAAACTCTCTGAAACTCTTTGTAACTCTCTGACACTCTCTGACACTCTCTGAAACTCTCTGACAATCTCTGACACTCTCAGACACTCTCTGACACTCTCTGACACTTTCTGAAACTCTCTGACACTATCTGACACTTTCTGAATCTCTCAGACACTCTCTGAATCTCTCTGAAACTCTCCGACACTCTGTGACACTCTCTCAAACTTTCTTGCACTCTCTGACACGCTCTGAAGATGTCTGAAACTCTCTGAAAATCTCTGACACTGTCAGAGACTCTCTGACACTCACTGACACTCTGTGGCTTTCACTGACACTCTCTGAAGATCTCTGAAACTCTCTGACACTCTCTGAAACTCTGTGACACTCTCTGAAACACTCTGACACTCTCTGAAATTCTCTGAAACTCTCTGACACTCTCTGACACTCTCTGAAACTCTCTGACACCCTCTGACACTCTCAGACACTCTCTGACTCTCAGTGACACTTTCTGAAACTCTCTGACACTATCTGACACTTTCTGAATCTCTCGGACACTCTCTGAATCTCCTTGAAATTCTCCGACACACTGTGTCACTCTCTGAAACGTTCTGGCACTCTCTGACACTCTCTGAATATCTCTGGCACTCTCTGACACTCTCAGACACTCTCTGCCACTCTCTGACACTTTCTGAAACTCTCTGACACGATCTGACTCTTTCTGAAACTCTCGGACACTCTCTGACATACTCTGCAACTCTATGACACTCGGTGACACTCTCTGACACTCTCTGAATCTCTCTGAAAAGCTCTGACACTCTCTGACACTCTCTGAAACTCTCTGAAACTCTCGGACACTCTCTGACACTCTCAGACACTCTCTGACACTCTGTGACACTTTCTGAAACTCTCTGACACTATCTGACACTTTCTGAATCTCTCGGACACTCTCTGAAATTCTCTGAAACTCTCCGACACTCTGTGACACTCTCTGAAACGTTCTGGCACTCTCTGACACTCTCTGAATATCTCTGGCACTCTCTGACACTCTCAGACACTTTCTGCCACTCTCTGACACTTTCTGAAACTCTCTGACACTATCGGACTCTTTCTGAAACTCTCGGACACTCTCTGACACACTCTGCAACTCTATGACACTCTGTGACACTCTCTGACACTCTCTGAATCTCTCTGAAATGCTCTGACACTCTGTGACACTCTCTGAAACTCTCTGAAACTCCCTGACACTCTCTGACTCTCGCTGAAACTTTCTGACACTCTCTGACACTCTCAAAACATCTCTGAAACTCTCTGAATATCTCTGACACACTCTGACACTCTGTGACACTCTCAGATACTCTCTCACTCTCTCAGACACACTCCGACGCACTCAGAAACTCTCAGAAACTCTCTGGAACTCTCTGACACTCTCAGAAAGTCTCTGAAACTCTCTGACACTCTCTGAAACTCTCTGACACTCTCTGACGCTCCCTGCACTCTCTGAAACTCTGTGACACTCTTTGTTCCTCTCTGACACTCACTGACTCTCTCTGAAACTCTCTGACACTCTCTGAAACTCTCTGAAACTGTCTGACACTCTCTGACAATCTCTGACACTCTCTGAATCTCTCTGAATCACTCTGACACTCTGTGACACTCTCTGAAACTCTCTGACACACTCTGAAACTTTCTGACACTCTCTGAAACTCTCTGAAGCTCTCTGAAACTCTCTGACACTATCTGACACTCTCTGAAACTCTCTGAAACTCTCTGACACTCTCTGACACTCTCTGAAACTCTCTGACAATCTCTGGCACTCTCAGACACTCTCAGACACTCTCTGAAGATCTCTGAAACTGTCAGACACTATCTGACACTTTCTGAATCTCTCGGACACTCTCTGAATCTCTCTGAAACTCTCCGACACTCTGTGACACTCTCTGAAACTTTCTCGCACTCTCTGACACTCTCTGGAGATCTCTGAAAAGCTCTGACACTCTGTGACACTCTCTGAAACTCTCTGAAACTCTCGGACACTCTCTGACACTCTCAGACACTCTCTGACACTCTGTGACACTTTCTGAAACTCTCTGACACTATCTGACACTTTCTGAATCTCTTGGACACTCTCTGAATCTCTCTGAAACTCTCCGACACTCTGTGACACTCTCTGAAACGTTCTGGCACTCTCTGACACTCTCTGAATATCTCTGGCACTCTCTGACACTCTCAGACACTCTCTGCCACTCTCTGACACTTTCTGAAACTCTCTGACACTATCGGACTCTTTCTGAAACTCTCGGACACTCTCTGACACACTCTGCAACTCTATGACACTCTGTGACACTCTCTGACACTCTCTGAATCTCTCTGAAAAGCTCTGACACTCTGTGACACTCTCTGAAACTCTCTGAAACTCTCTGACACTCTGTGACACTCTGTAACTCTCTGAAACTCCCTGACACTCTCTGACACTCTCTGAAATTTTCTGACACTCTCTGACACTCTCTGAACATCTCTGAAACTCTCTGAAAATCTCTGACACTCTCTGACACTCTGTGACACTCTCAGATACTCTCTGACCCCCGCAGACACACTTCGACACACTCAAAAACTCTCAGAAACTCTCTTGCTCTCTCTGACACTCTCAGAAACTCTCTGAAACTCTTTGCCACTCTCTGACACTCTCTGACTCTCTCTGAAACTTTCTGACACTCTCTGACACTCTCAAAACATCTCTGAAACTCTCTGAATATCTCTGACACTCTCTGACACTCTGTGACACTCTCAGAGACTCTCTGACTCTCTCAGGCACACTCCGACACACTCAGAAACTCTCAGAAACTCTCTGGAACTGTCTGACACTCTCAGAAAGTCTCTGAAACTCTCTGACACTCTGTGACACTCTCAGATACTCTCTGACTCTCTCAGACACACTCCGACACACTCAGAAACTCTCAGAAACTCTCTGACACTCTCTGACGCTCCCAGACACTCTCTGAAACTCTGTGACACTCCTTGTTACTCTCTGACACTCAATGACTCTCTCTGAAACTCTCTGACACTCTCTGAAACTCTCTGAAACTGTCTGACACTCTCTGACAATCTCTGACACTCTCTGAATCTCTCTGAATCACTCTGACACTCTGTGACACTCTCTGAAACTCTCTGACACACTCTGAAACTTTCTGACACTCTCTGAAACTCTCTGAAGCTCTCTGAAACTCTCTCACACTCTCTGACACTCTCTGAAACTCTCTGAAACTCTCTGACACTCTCTGAAACTCTCTGAAACTCTCTGACAATCTCTGGCACTCTCAGACACTCTCAGAAACTCTCAGACACTCTCTGAAGATCTCTGTAACTGTCAGACACTATCTGACACTTTCTGAATCTCTCGGACACTCTCTGAATCTCTCTGAAACTCTCCGACACTCTGTGACACTCTCTGAAACTTTCTCGCACTCTCTGACACTCTCTGAAGATCTCTGAAACTCTCTGAAAATCTCTGACACTCTCTGAAACTCTGTGAAACTCTCTGATACACTCTGACACACTCTGTCATTCTCAGACACTCTCTGACACTCTCTGACACTTTCCGAAACTCTCTGACAGTATCTGACACTTTCTGAAACTCTCGGACACTCTCTGACACACTCTGCAACTCTATGACACTCTGTGACACTCTCTGACACTCTCTGAATCTCTCTGAAACTCTCTGACACTCTGTGACACTCTGTAACTCTCTGAAACTCCCTGACACTCTCTGACACTCTCTGAAATTTTCTGACACTCTCTGACACTCTCTGAACATCTCTGAAACTCTCTGAAAATCTCTGACACTCTCTGACACTCTGTGACACTCTCAGATACTCTCTGACCCCCGCAGACACACTTCGACACACTCAAAAACTCTGAGAAACTCTCTTGCTCTCTCTGACACTCTCAGAAACTCTCTGAAACTCTTTGCCACTCTCTGACACTCTCTGACACTCTCTGAAACTCTTTGACACTCTTTGACACTCTCAGACACTCTCTGACACTCTGTGACACTTTCTGAAACTCTCTGACACTATCTGACACTTTCTGAATCTCTTGGACACTCTCTGAATCTCTCTGAAACTCTCCGACACTCTGTGACACTCTCTGAAACGTTCTGGCACTCTCTGACACTCTCTGAATATCTCTGGCACTCTCTGACACTCTCAGACACTCTCTGCCACTCTCTGACACTTTCTGAAACTCTCTGACACTATCGGACTCTTTCTGAAACTCTCGGACACTCTCTGACACACTCTGCAACTCTATGACACTCTGTGACACTCTCTGACACTCTCTGAATCTCTCTGAAAAGCTCTGACACTCTGTGACACTCTCTGAAACTCTCTGAAACTCTCTGACACTCTGTGACACTCTGTAACTCTCTGAAACTCCCTGACACTCTCTGACACTCTCTGAAATTTTCTGACACTCTCTGACACTCTCTGAACATCTCTGAAACTCTCTGAAAGTCTCTGACACTCTCTGACACTCTGTGACACTCTCAGATACTCTCTGACCCCCGCAGACACACTTCGACACACTTAAAAACTCTCAGAAACTCTCTTGCTCTCTCTGACACTCTCAGAAACTCTCTGAAACTCTTTGCCACTCTCTGACACTCTCTGACTCTCTCTGAAACTTTCTGACACTCTCTGACACTCTCAAAACATCTCTGAAACTCTCTGAATATCTCTGACACACTCTGACACTCTGTGACACTCTCAGAGACTCTCTGACTCTCTCAGACACACTCCGACACACTCAGAAACTCTCAGAAACTCTCTGGAACTCTCTGACACTCTCAGAAAGTCTCTGAAACTCTCTGACACTCTGTGACACTCTCAGATACTCTCTGACTCTCTCAGACACACTCCGACACACTCAGAAACTCTCAGAAACTCTCTGACACTCTCTGACGCTCCCAGACACTCTCTGAAACTCTGTGACACTCTTTGTTACTCTCTGACACTCAATGACTCTCTCTGAAACTCTCTGACACTCTCTGAAACTCTCTGAAACTGTCTGACACTCTCTGACAATCTCTGACACTCTCTGAATCTCTCTGAATCACTCTGACACTCTGTGACACTCTCTGAAACTCTCTGACACACTCTGAAACTTTCTGACACTCTCTGAAACTCTCTGAAGCTCTCTGAAACTCTCTCACACTCTCTGACACTCTCTGAAACTCTCTGAAACTCTCTGACACTCTCTGAAACTCTCTGAAACTCTCTGACAATCTCTGGCACTCTCAGACACTCTCAGAAACTCTCAGACACTCTCTGAAGATCTCTGTAACTGTCAGACACTATCTGACACTTTCTGAATCTCTCGGACACTCTCTGAATCTCTCTGAAACTCTCCGACACTCTGTGACACTCTCTGAAACTTTCTCGCACTCTCTGACACTCTCTGAAGATCTCTGAAACTCTCTGAAAATCTCTGACACTCTCTGAAACTCTGTGAAACTCTCTGATACACTCTGACACACTCTGTCATTCTCAGACACTCTCTGACACTCTCTGACACTTTCCGAAACTCTCTGACAGTATCTGACACTTTCTGAAACTCTCGGACACTCTCTGACACACTCTGCAACTCTATGACACTCTGTGACACTCTCTGACACTCTCTGAATCTCTCTGAAACTCTCTGACACTCTGTGACACTCTGTAACTCTCTGAAACTCCCTGACACTCTCTGACACTCTCTGAAATTTTCTGACACTCTCTGACACTCTCTGAACATCTCTGAAACTCTCTGAAAATCTCTGACACTCTCTGACACTCTGTGACACTCTCAGATACTCTCTGACCCCCGCAGACACACTTCGACACACTCAAAAACTCTCAGAAACTCTCTTGCTCTCTCTGACACTCTCAGAAACTCTCTGAAACTCTTTGCCACTCTCTGACACTCTCTGACACTCTCTGAAACTCTTTGACACTCTTTGACACTCTCAGACACTGTCGGACTCTCTCTGAAACTCTCTGACACTCTCTGACACTCTCTGAAACTCTCTGACACTGTCTGACTCCATCTGAAACACTCTGACACTCTCTGACACTCCCTGACACTGTCTGATGCTCTCTGACACTCTCTGACACTCTCTGAAACTCTCTGACAATCTCTGAGACTCTCAGACACTCTCTGAAACATTCTGAAACTCTCTGCCGCTATCTGACACTTTCTGAATCTCTCGGACACTCTCTGAATCTCTCTGAAACTCTCCGACACTCTGTGACACTCTCTGAAACTTTCTGGCACTCTCTGACACTCTCTGGAGATCTCTGAAACTCTCTGAAAATCTCTGACACTCACTGAATCTCTCTGACACACACTGAAACTCTGTGGCACTCACTGACACTCTCTGAAGATCTCTGAAACACTCTGAAAATCTCTGACACTCTCTGAAACTCAGTGACACTCTCTGAAACACTCTGACACTCTCTGACACTCTCCGGCACACTCAGAAACTGTCAGAAACTCTCAGGCACTCTCTGACACACTCAGAAATTCTCTGAAACTCTCTGACACTCTCTGAAACCCTCTGACACTCTCTGACACTCTCTGACACTCTCTGAAACTCTTTGACACTCTTTGACACTCTCAGACACTATCTGACTCTCTCTGAATCTCTCTGACACTCTCTGACACTCCCTGACACTCTCTGAAGCTTTCTGAAACTCTCTGACACTCTGTGACACCCTCTGAAACTCTCTGAAACTCTCGGACACTCTCTGAAACTTTCTGACACTCTCTGAAACTCTCTGAAACTCTTTGTAACTCTCTGACACTCTCAGAAACTCTCAGAAGCTCTCTGAAACTCTCTGACACTCTCTGACACTCTCTGAAACTCTCAGACACTCTCAGACACTCTCTGACACTCTCTGACACTATCTGAGACTCTCTGAAACTCTCTGACACTCTCTGAAACTCTCTGACACTCTCTGACACTCTCTGACACTCTCTGACACTCTCAGACACTCTCTGACACTCTGTGACACTTTCTGAAACTCTCTGACACTATCTGACACTTTCTGAATCTCTCGGACACTCTCTGAATCTCTCTGAAACTCTCCGACACTCTGTGACACTCTCTGAAACTTTCTGGCACTCTCTGACACTCTCTGAAGATCTCTGGCACTCTCTGAAAATCTCTGACACTCTCTGAAACTCTGTGACACTCTCTGAAAGACTCTGACACTCCCTCACAGTCTCAGACACTCTCTGACACTCTCTGACACTTTCTGAAACTCTCTGACACTATCTGACTCTTTCTGAAACTCTCGGACACTCTCTGACACACCCTGCAACTCGATGACACTATGTGACACTCTCTGACACTCTCTGAATCTCTCTGAATCACTCTGACACTCTGTGACACTCTCTGAAACTCTCTGACACACTCTGAAACTTTCTGACACTCTCTGAAACTCTCTGAAGCTCTCTGAAACTCTCTCACACTCTCTGACACTCTCTGAAACTCTCTGAAACTCTCTGACACTCTCTGAAACTCTCTGAAACTCTCTGACAATCTCTGGCACTCTCAGACACTCTCAGAAACTCTCAGACACTCTCTGAAGATCTCTGAAACTGTCAGACACTATCTGACACTTTCTGAATCTCTCGGACACTCTCTGAATCTCTCTGAAACTCTCCGACACTCTGTGACACTCTCTGAAACTTTCTCGCACTCTCTGACACTCTCTGAAGATCTCTGAAACTCTCTGAAAATCTCTGACACTCTCTGAAACTATGTGAAACTCTCTGAAACACTCTGAAACTCTCTGACATTCTCTGAAACTCTCTGAAACTCTTTGTAACTCTCTGACACTCTCTGACACTCTCTGAAACTCTCTGACAATCTCTGACACTCTCAGACACTCTCTGACACTCTCTGACACTTTCTGAAACTCTCTGACACTATCTGACACTTTCTGAATCTCTCAGACACTCTCTGAATCTCTCTGAAACTCTCCGACACTCTGTGACACTCTCTCAAACTTTCTTGCACTCTCTGACACGCTCTGAAGATGTCTGAAACTCTCTGAAAATCTCTGACACTGTCAGAGACTCTCTGACACTCACTGACACTCTGTGGCTTTCACTGACACTCTCTGAAGATCTCTGAAACTCTCTGACACTCTCTGAAACTCTGTGACACTCTCTGAAACACTCTGACACTCTCTGAAATTCTCTGAAACTCTCTGACACTCTCTGACACTCTCTGAAACTCTCTGACACCCTCTGACACTCTCAGACACTCTCTGACTCTCAGTGACACTTTCTGAAACTCTCTGACACTATCTGACACTTTCTGAATCTCTCGGACACTCTCTGAATCTCCTTGAAATTCTCCGACACACTGTGTCACTCTCTGAAACGTTCTGGCACTCTCTGACACTCTCTGAATATCTCTGGCACTCTCTGACACTCTCAGACACTCTCTGCCACTCTCTGACACTTTCTGAAACTCTCTGACACGATCTGACTCTTTCTGAAACTCTCGGACACTCTCTGACATACTCTGCAACTCTATGACACTCGGTGACACTCTCTGACACTCTCTGAATCTCTCTGAAAAGCTCTGACACTCTCTGACACTCTCTGAAACTCTCTGAAACTCTCGGACACTCTCTGACACTCTCAGACACTCTCTGACACTCTGTGACACTTTCTGAAACTCTCTGACACTATCTGACACTTTCTGAATCTCTCGGACACTCTCTGAAATTCTCTGAAACTCTCCGACACTCTGTGACACTCTCTGAAACGTTCTGGCACTCTCTGACACTCTCTGAATATCTCTGGCACTCTCTGACACTCTCAGACACTTTCTGCCACTCTCTGACACTTTCTGAAACTCTCTGACACTATCGGACTCTTTCTGAAACTCTCGGACACTCTCTGACACACTCTGCAACTCTATGACACTCTGTGACACTCTCTGACACTCTCTGAATCTCTCTGAAATGCTCTGACACTCTGTGACACTCTCTGAAACTCTCTGAAACTCCCTGACACTCTCTGACTCTCGCTGAAACTTTCTGACACTCTCTGACACTCTCAAAATATCTCTGAAACTCTCTGAATATCTCTGACACACTCTGACACTCTGTGACACTCTCAGATACTCTCTCACTCTCTCAGACACACTCCGACGCACTCAGAAACTCTCAGAAACTCTCTGGAACTCTCTGACACTCTCAGAAAGTCTCTGAAACTCTCTGACACTCTCTGAAACTCTCTGACACTCTCTGACGCTCCCTGCACTCTCTGAAACTCTGTGACACTCTTTGTTCCTCTCTGACACTCACTGACTCTTTCTGAAACTCTCTGACACTCTCTGAAACTCTCTGAAACTGTCTGACACTCTCTGACAATCTCTGACACTCTCTGAATCTCTCTGAATCACTCTGACACTCTGTGACACTCTCTGAAACTCTCTGACACACTCTGAAACTTTCTGACACTCTCTGAAACTCTCTGAAGCTCTCTGAAACTCTCTGACACTATCTGACACTCTCTGAAACTCTCTGAAACTCTCTGACACTCTCTGACACTCTCTGAAACTCTCTGACAATCTCTGGCACTCTCAGACACTCTCAGACACTCTCTGAAGATCTCTGAAACTGTCAGACACTATCTGACACTTTCTGAATCTCTCGGACACTCTCTGAATCTCTCTGAAACTCTCCGACACTCTGTGACACTCTCTGAAACTTTCTCGCACTCTCTGACACTCTCTGGAGATCTCTGAAAAGCTCTGACACTCTGTGACACTCTCTGAAACTCTCTGAAACTCTCGGACACTCTCTGACACTCTCAGACACTCTCTGACACTCTGTGACACTTTCTGAAACTCTCTGACACTATCTGACACTTTCTGAATCTCTTGGACACTCTCTGAATCTCTCTGAAACTCTCCGACACTCTGTGACACTCTCTGAAACGTTCTGGCACTCTCTGACACTCTCTGAATATCTCTGGCACTCTCTGACACTCTCAGACACTCTCTGCCACTCTCTGACACTTTCTGAAACTCTCTGACACTATCGGACTCTTTCTGAAACTCTCGGACACTCTCTGACACACTCTGCAACTCTATGACACTCTGTGACACTCTCTGACACTCTCTGAATCTCTCTGAAAAGCTCTGACACTCTGTGACACTCTCTGAAACTCTCTGAAACTCTCTGACACTCTGTGACACTCTGTAACTCTCTGAAACTCCCTGACACTCTCTGACACTCTCTGAAATTTTCTGACACTCTCTGACACTCTCTGAACATCTCTGAAACTCTCTGAAAATCTCTGACACTCTCTGACACTCTGTGACACTCTCAGATACTCTCTGACCCCCGCAGACACACTTCGACACACTCAAAAACTCTCAGAAACTCTCTTGCTCTCTCTGACACTCTCAGAAACTCTCTGAAACTCTTTGCCACTCTCTGACACTCTCTGACTCTCTCTGAAACTTTCTGACACTCTCTGACACTCTCAAAACATCTCTGAAACTCTCTGAATATCTCTGACACTCTCTGACACTCTGTGACACTCTCAGAGACTCTCTGACTCTCTCAGGCACACTCCGACACACTCAGAAACTCTCAGAAACTCTCTGGAACTGTCTGACACTCTCAGAAAGTCTCTGAAACTCTCTGACACTCTGTGACACTCTCAGATACTCTCTGACTCTCTCAGACACACTCCGACACACTCAGAAACTCTCAGAAACTCTCTGACACTCTCTGACGCTCCCAGACACTCTCTGAAACTCTGTGACACTCCTTGTTACTCTCTGACACTCAATGACTCTCTCTGAAACTCTCTGACACTCTCTGAAACTCTCTGAAACTGTCTGACACTCTCTGACAATCTCTGACACTCTCTGAATCTCTCTGAATCACTCTGACACTCTGTGACACTCTCTGAAACTCTCTGACACACTCTGAAACTTTCTGACACTCTCTGAAACTCTCTGAAGCTCTCTGAAACTCTCTCACACTCTCTGACACTCTCTGAAACTCTCTGAAACTCTCTGACACTCTCTGAAACTCTCTGAAACTCTCTGACAATCTCTGGCACTCTCAGACACTCTCAGAAACTCTCAGACACTCTCTGAAGATCTCTGTAACTGTCAGACACTATCTGACACTTTCTGAATCTCTCGGACACTCTCTGAATCTCTCTGAAACTCTCCGACACTCTGTGACACTCTCTGAAACTTTCTCGCACTCTCTGACACTCTCTGAAGATCTCTGAAACTCTCTGAAAATCTCTGACACTCTCTGAAACTCTGTGAAACTCTCTGATACACTCTGACACACTCTGTCATTCTCAGACACTCTCTGACACTCTCTGACACTTTCCGAAACTCTCTGACAGTATCTGACACTTTCTGAAACTCTCGGACACTCTCTGACACACTCTGCAACTCTATGACACTCTGTGACACTCTCTGACACTCTCTGAATCTCTCTGAAACTCTCTGACACTCTGTGACACTCTGTAACTCTCTGAAACTCCCTGACACTCTCTGACACTCTCTGAAATTTTCTGACACTCTCTGACACTCTCTGAACATCTCTGAAACTCTCTGAAAATCTCTGACACTCTCTGACACTCTGTGACACTCTCAGATACTCTCTGACCCCCGCAGACACACTTCGACACACTCAAAAACTCTGAGAAACTCTCTTGCTCTCTCTGACACTCTCAGAAACTCTCTGAAACTCTTTGCCACTCTCTGACACTCTCTGACACTCTCTGAAACTCTTTGACACTCTTTGACACTCTCAGACACTCTCTGACACTCTGTGACACTTTCTGAAACTCTCTGACACTATCTGACACTTTCTGAATCTCTTGGACACTCTCTGAATCTCTCTGAAACTCTCCGACACTCTGTGACACTCTCTGAAACGTTCTGGCACTCTCTGACACTCTCTGAATATCTCTGGCACTCTCTGACACTCTCAGACACTCTCTGCCACTCTCTGACACTTTCTGAAACTCTCTGACACTATCGGACTCTTTCTGAAACTCTCGGACACTCTCTGACACACTCTGCAACTCTATGACACTCTGTGACACTCTCTGACACTCTCTGAATCTCTCTGAAAAGCTCTGACACTCTGTGACACTCTCTGAAACTCTCTGAAACTCTCTGACACTCTGTGACACTCTGTAACTCTCTGAAACTCCCTGACACTCTCTGACACTCTCTGAAATTTTCTGACACTCTCTGACACTCTCTGAACATCTCTGAAACTCTCTGAAAGTCTCTGACACTCTCTGACACTCTGTGACACTCTCAGATACTCTCTGACCCCCGCAGACACACTTCGACACACTTAAAAACTCTCAGAAACTCTCTTGCTCTCTCTGACACTCTCAGAAACTCTCTGAAACTCTTTGCCACTCTCTGACACTCTCTGACTCTCTCTGAAACTTTCTGACACTCTCTGACACTCTCAAAACATCTCTGAAACTCTCTGAATATCTCTGACACACTCTGACACTCTGTGACACTCTCAGAGACTCTCTGACTCTCTCAGACACACTCCGACACACTCAGAAACTCTCAGAAACTCTCTGGAACTCTCTGACACTCTCAGAAAGTCTCTGAAACTCTCTGACACTCTGTGACACTCTCAGATACTCTCTGACTCTCTCAGACACACTCCGACACACTCAGAAACTCTCAGAAACTCTCTGACACTCTCTGACGCTCCCAGACACTCTCTGAAACTCTGTGACACTCTTTGTTACTCTCTGACACTCAATGACTCTCTCTGAAACTCTCTGACACTCTCTGAAACTCTCTGAAACTGTCTGACACTCTCTGACAATCTCTGACACTCTCTGAATCTCTCTGAATCACTCTGACACTCTGTGACACTCTCTGAAACTCTCTGACACACTCTGAAACTTTCTGACACTCTCTGAAACTCTCTGAAGCTCTCTGAAACTCTCTCACACTCTCTGACACTCTCTGAAACTCTCTGAAACTCTCTGACACTCTCTGAAACTCTCTGAAACTCTCTGACAATCTCTGGCACTCTCAGACACTCTCAGAAACTCTCAGACACTCTCTGAAGATCTCTGTAACTGTCAGACACTATCTGACACTTTCTGAATCTCTCGGACACTCTCTGAATCTCTCTGAAACTCTCCGACACTCTGTGACACTCTCTGAAACTTTCTCGCACTCTCTGACACTCTCTGAAGATCTCTGAAACTCTCTGAAAATCTCTGACACTCTCTGAAACTCTGTGAAACTCTCTGATACACTCTGACACACTCTGTCATTCTCAGACACTCTCTGACACTCTCTGACACTTTCCGAAACTCTCTGACAGTATCTGACACTTTCTGAAACTCTCGGACACTCTCTGACACACTCTGCAACTCTATGACACTCTGTGACACTCTCTGACACTCTCTGAATCTCTCTGAAACTCTCTGACACTCTGTGACACTCTGTAACTCTCTGAAACTCCCTGACACTCTCTGACACTCTCTGAAATTTTCTGACACTCTCTGACACTCTCTGAACATCTCTGAAACTCTCTGAAAATCTCTGACACTCTCTGACACTCTGTGACACTCTCAGATACTCTCTGACCCCCGCAGACACACTTCGACACACTCAAAAACTCTCAGAAACTCTCTTGCTCTCTCTGACACTCTCAGAAACTCTCTGAAACTCTTTGCCACTCTCTGACACTCTCTGACACTCTCTGAAACTCTTTGACACTCTTTGACACTCTCAGACACTGTCGGACTCTCTCTGAAACTCTCTGACACTCTCTGACACTCTCTGAAACTCTCTGACACTGTCTGACTCCATCTGAAACACTCTGACACTCTCTGACACTCCCTGACACTGTCTGATGCTCTCTGACACTCTCTGACACTCTCTGAAACTCTCTGACAATCTCTGAGACTCTCAGACACTCTCTGAAACATTCTGAAACTCTCTGCCGCTATCTGACACTTTCTGAATCTCTCGGACACTCTCTGAATCTCTCTGAAACTCTCCGACACTCTGTGACACTCTCTGAAACTTTCTGGCACTCTCTGACACTCTCTGGAGATCTCTGAAACTCTCTGAAAATCTCTGACACTCACTGAATCTCTCTGACACACACTGAAACTCTGTGGCACTCACTGACACTCTCTGAAGATCTCTGAAACACTCTGAAAATCTCTGACACTCTCTGAAACTCAGTGACACTCTCTGAAACACTCTGACACTCTCTGACACTCTCCGGCACACTCAGAAACTGTCAGAAACTCTCAGGCACTCTCTGACACACTCAGAAATTCTCTGAAACTCTCTGACACTCTCTGAAACCCTCTGACACTCTCTGACACTCTCTGACACTCTCTGAAACTCTTTGACACTCTTTGACACTCTCAGACACTATCTGACTCTCTCTGAATCTCTCTGACACTCTCTGACACTCCCTGACACTCTCTGAAGCTTTCTGAAACTCTCTGACACTCTGTGACACCCTCTGAAACTCTCTGAAACTCTCGGACACTCTCTGAAACTTTCTGACACTCTCTGAAACTCTCTGAAACTCTTTGTAACTCTCTGACACTCTCAGAAACTCTCAGAAGCTCTCTGAAACTCTCTGACACTCTCTGACACTCTCTGAAACTCTCAGACACTCTCAGACACTCTCTGACACTCTCTGACACTATCTGAGACTCTCTGAAACTCTCTGACACTCTCTGAAACTCTCTGACACTCTCTGACACTCTCTGACACTCTCTGACACTCTCAGACACTCTCTGACACTCTGTGACACTTTCTGAAACTCTCTGACACTATCTGACACTTTCTGAATCTCTCGGACACTCTCTGAATCTCTCTGAAACTCTCCGACACTCTGTGACACTCTCTGAAACTTTCTGGCACTCTCTGACACTCTCTGAAGATCTCTGGCACTCTCTGAAAATCTCTGACACTCTCTGAAACTCTGTGACACTCTCTGAAAGACTCTGACACTCCCTCACAGTCTCAGACACTCTCTGACACTCTCTGACACTTTCTGAAACTCTCTGACACTATCTGACTCTTTCTGAAACTCTCGGACACTCTCTGACACACCCTGCAACTCGATGACACTATGTGACACTCTCTGACACTCTCTGAATCTCTCTGAATCACTCTGACACTCTGTGACACTCTCTGAAACTCTCTGACACACTCTGAAACTTTCTGACACTCTCTGAAACTCTCTGAAGCTCTCTGAAACTCTCTCACACTCTCTGACACTCTCTGAAACTCTCTGAAACTCTCTGACACTCTCTGAAACTCTCTGAAACTCTCTGACAATCTCTGGCACTCTCAGACACTCTCAGAAACTCTCAGACACTCTCTGAAGATCTCTGAAACTGTCAGACACTATCTGACACTTTCTGAATCTCTCGGACACTCTCTGAATCTCTCTGAAACTCTCCGACACTCTGTGACACTCTCTGAAACTTTCTCGCACTCTCTGACACTCTCTGAAGATCTCTGAAACTCTCTGAAAATCTCTGACACTCTCTGAAACTATGTGAAACTCTCTGAAACACTCTGAAACTCTCTGACATTCTCTGAAACTCTCTGAAACTCTTTGTAACTCTCTGACACTCTCTGACACTCTCTGAAACTCTCTGACAATCTCTGACACTCTCAGACACTCTCTGACACTCTCTGACACTTTCTGAAACTCTCTGACACTATCTGACACTTTCTGAATCTCTCAGACACTCTCTGAATCTCTCTGAAACTCTCCGACACTCTGTGACACTCTCTCAAACTTTCTTGCACTCTCTGACACGCTCTGAAGATGTCTGAAACTCTCTGAAAATCTCTGACACTGTCAGAGACTCTCTGACACTCACTGACACTCTGTGGCTTTCACTGACACTCTCTGAAGATCTCTGAAACTCTCTGACACTCTCTGAAACTCTGTGACACTCTCTGAAACACTCTGACACTCTCTGAAATTCTCTGAAACTCTCTGACACTCTCTGACACTCTCTGAAACTCTCTGACACCCTCTGACACTCTCAGACACTCTCTGACTCTCAGTGACACTTTCTGAAACTCTCTGACACTATCTGACACTTTCTGAATCTCTCGGACACTCTCTGAATCTCCTTGAAATTCTCCGACACACTGTGTCACTCTCTGAAACGTTCTGGCACTCTCTGACACTCTCTGAATATCTCTGGCACTCTCTGACACTCTCAGACACTCTCTGCCACTCTCTGACACTTTCTGAAACTCTCTGACACGATCTGACTCTTTCTGAAACTCTCGGACACTCTCTGACATACTCTGCAACTCTATGACACTCGGTGACACTCTCTGACACTCTCTGAATCTCTCTGAAAAGCTCTGACACTCTCTGACACTCTCTGAAACTCTCTGAAACTCTCGGACACTCTCTGACACTCTCAGACACTCTCTGACACTCTGTGACACTTTCTGAAACTCTCTGACACTATCTGACACTTTCTGAATCTCTCGGACACTCTCTGAAATTCTCTGAAACTCTCCGACACTCTGTGACACTCTCTGAAACGTTCTGGCACTCTCTGACACTCTCTGAATATCTCTGGCACTCTCTGACACTCTCAGACACTTTCTGCCACTCTCTGACACTTTCTGAAACTCTCTGACACTATCGGACTCTTTCTGAAACTCTCGGACACTCTCTGACACACTCTGCAACTCTATGACACTCTGTGACACTCTCTGACACTCTCTGAATCTCTCTGAAATGCTCTGACACTCTGTGACACTCTCTGAAACTCTCTGAAACTCCCTGACACTCTCTGACTCTCGCTGAAACTTTCTGACACTCTCTGACACTCTCAAAATATCTCTGAAACTCTCTGAATATCTCTGACACACTCTGACACTCTGTGACACTCTCAGATACTCTCTCACTCTCTCAGACACACTCCGACGCACTCAGAAACTCTCAGAAACTCTCTGGAACTCTCTGACACTCTCAGAAAGTCTCTGAAACTCTCTGACACTCTCTGAAACTCTCTGACACTCTCTGACGCTCCCTGCACTCTCTGAAACTCTGTGACACTCTTTGTTCCTCTCTGACACTCACTGACTCTCTCTGAAACTCTCTGACACTCTCTGAAACTCTCTGAAACTGTCTGACACTCTCTGACAATCTCTGACACTCTCTGAATCTCTCTGAATCACTCTGACACTCTGTGACACTCTCTGAAACTCTCTGACACACTCTGAAACTTTCTGACACTCTCTGAAACTCTCTGAAGCTCTCTGAAACTCTCTGACACTATCTGACACTCTCTGAAACTCTCTGAAACTCTCTGACACTCTCTGACACTCTCTGAAACTCTCTGACAATCTCTGGCACTCTCAGACACTCTCAGACACTCTCTGAAGATCTCTGAAACTGTCAGACACTATCTGACACTTTCTGAATCTCTCGGACACTCTCTGAATCTCTCTGAAACTCTCCGACACTCTGTGACACTCTCTGAAACTTTCTCGCACTCTCTGACACTCTCTGGAGATCTCTGAAAAGCTCTGACACTCTGTGACACTCTCTGAAACTCTCTGAAACTCTCGGACACTCTCTGACACTCTCAGACACTCTCTGACACTCTGTGACACTTTCTGAAACTCTCTGACACTATCTGACACTTTCTGAATCTCTTGGACACTCTCTGAATCTCTCTGAAACTCTCCGACACTCTGTGACACTCTCTGAAACGTTCTGGCACTCTCTGACACTCTCTGAATATCTCTGGCACTCTCTGACACTCTCAGACACTCTCTGCCACTCTCTGACACTTTCTGAAACTCTCTGACACTATCGGACTCTTTCTGAAACTCTCGGACACTCTCTGACACACTCTGCAACTCTATGACACTCTGTGACACTCTCTGACACTCTCTGAATCTCTCTGAAAAGCTCTGACACTCTGTGACACTCTCTGAAACTCTCTGAAACTCTCTGACACTCTGTGACACTCTGTAACTCTCTGAAACTCCCTGACACTCTCTGACACTCTCTGAAATTTTCTGACACTCTCTGACACTCTCTGAACATCTCTGAAACTCTCTGAAAATCTCTGACACTCTCTGACACTCTGTGACACTCTCAGATACTCTCTGACCCCCGCAGACACACTTCGACACACTCAAAAACTCTCAGAAACTCTCTTGCTCTCTCTGACACTCTCAGAAACTCTCTGAAACTCTTTGCCACTCTCTGACACTCTCTGACTCTCTCTGAAACTTTCTGACACTCTCTGACACTCTCAAAACATCTCTGAAACTCTCTGAATATCTCTGACACTCTCTGACACTCTGTGACACTCTCAGAGACTCTCTGACTCTCTCAGGCACACTCCGACACACTCAGAAACTCTCAGAAACTCTCTGGAACTGTCTGACACTCTCAGAAAGTCTCTGAAACTCTCTGACACTCTGTGACACTCTCAGATACTCTCTGACTCTCTCAGACACACTCCGACACACTCAGAAACTCTCAGAAACTCTCTGACACTCTCTGACGCTCCCAGACACTCTCTGAAACTCTGTGACACTCCTTGTTACTCTCTGACACTCAATGACTCTCTCTGAAACTCTCTGACACTCTCTGAAACTCTCTGAAACTGTCTGACACTCTCTGACAATCTCTGACACTCTCTGAATCTCTCTGAATCACTCTGACACTCTGTGACACTCTCTGAAACTCTCTGACACACTCTGAAACTTTCTGACACTCTCTGAAACTCTCTGAAGCTCTCTGAAACTCTCTCACACTCTCTGACACTCTCTGAAACTCTCTGAAACTCTCTGACACTCTCTGAAACTCTCTGAAACTCTCTGACAATCTCTGGCACTCTCAGACACTCTCAGAAACTCTCAGACACTCTCTGAAGATCTCTGTAACTGTCAGACACTATCTGACACTTTCTGAATCTCTCGGACACTCTCTGAATCTCTCTGAAACTCTCCGACACTCTGTGACACTCTCTGAAACTTTCTCGCACTCTCTGACACTCTCTGAAGATCTCTGAAACTCTCTGAAAATCTCTGACACTCTCTGAAACTCTGTGAAACTCTCTGATACACTCTGACACACTCTGTCATTCTCAGACACTCTCTGACACTCTCTGACACTTTCTGAAACTCTCTGACAGTATCTGACACTTTCTGAAACTCTCGGACACTCTCTGACACACTCTGCAACTCTATGACACTCTGTGACACTCTCTGACACTCTCTGAATCTCTCTGAAACTCTCTGACACTCTGTGACACTCTGTAACTCTCTGAAACTCCCTGACACTCTCTGACACTCTCTGAAATTTTCTGACACTCTCTGACACTCTCTGAACATCTCTGAAACTCTCTGAAAATCTCTGACACTCTCTGACACTCTGTGACACTCTCAGATACTCTCTGACCCCCGCAGACACACTTCGACACACTCAAAAACTCTCAGAAACTCTCGTGCTCTCTCTGACACTCTCAGAAACTCTCTGAAACTCTTTGCCACTCTCTGACACTCTCTGACACTCTCTGAAACTCTTTGACACTCTTTGACACTCTCAGACACTGTCTGACTCTCTCTGAAACTCTCTGACACTCTCCGACACTCTCTGACACTCTCTGAAACTCTTTGACACTGTCTGACTCCATCTGAAACACTCTGACACTCTCTGACACTCCCTGACACTGTCTGAAGCTCTCTGACACTCTCTGACACTCTCTGAAACTCTCTGACAATCTCTGAGACTCTCAGACACTCTCTGAAACATTCTGAAACTCTCTGCCGCTATCTGACACTTTCTGAATCTGTCGGACACTCTCTGAATCTCTCTGAAACTCTCCGACACTCTGTGACACTCTCTGAAACTTTCTGGCACTCTCTGACACTCTCTGGAGATCTCTGAAACTCTCTGAAAATCTCTGACACTCACTGAATCTCTCTGACACACACTGAAACTCTGTGGCACTCACTGACACTCTCTGAAGATCTCTGAAACACTCTGAAAATCTCTGACACTCTCTGAAACTCAGTGACACTCTCTGAAACACTCTGACACTCTCTGACACTCTCCGGCACACTCAGAAACTGTCAGAAACTCTCAGGCACTCTCTGACACACTCAGAAATTCTCTGAAACTCTCTGACACTCTCTGAAACCCTCTGACACTCTCTGACACTCTCTGACACTCTCTGAAACTCTTTGACACTCTTTGACACTCTCAGACACTATCTGACTCTCTCTGAATCTCTCTGACACTCTCTGACACTCCCTGACACTCTCTGAAGCTTTCTGAAACTCTCTGACACTCTGTGACACCCTCTGAAACTCTCTGAAACTCTCGGACACTCTCTGAAACTTTCTGACACTCTCTGAAACTCTCTGAAACTCTTTGTAACTCTCTGACACTCTCAGAAACTCTCAGAAGCTCTCTGAAACTCTCTGACACTCTCTGACACTCTCTGAAACTCTCAGACACTCTCAGACACTCTCTGACACTATCTGAGACTCTCTGAAACTCTCTGACACTCTCTGAAACTCTCTGACACTCTCTGACACTCTCTGAAACTCTCTGACACTCTCTGACACTCTCAGACACTCTCTGACACTCTGTGACACTTTCTGAAACTCTCTGACACTATCTGACACTTTCTGAATCTCTCGGACACTCTCTGAATCTCTCTGAAACTCTCCGACACTCTGTGACACTCTCTGAAACTTTCTGGCACTCTCTGACACTCTTTGAAGATCTCTGGCACTCTCTGAAAATCTCTGACACTCTCTGAAACTCTGTGACACTCTCTGAAAGACTCTGACACTCCCTCACAGTCTCAGACACTCTCTGACACTCTCTGACACTTTCTGAAACTCTCTGACACTATCTGACTCTTTCTGAAACTCTCGGACACTCTCTGACACACCCTGCAACTCGATGACACTATGTGACACTCTCTGACACTCTCTGAATCTCTCTGAATCACTCTGACACTCTGTGACACTCTCTGAAACTCTCTGACACACTCTGAAACTTTCTGACACTCTCTGAAACTCTCTGAAGCTCTCTGAAACTCTCTCACACTCTCTGACACTCTCTGAAACTCTCTGAAACTCTCTGACACTCTCTGAAACTCTCTGAAACTCTCTGACAATCTCTGGCACTCTCAGACACTCTCAGAAACTCTCAGACACTCTCTGAAGATCTCTGAAACTGTCAGACACTATCTGACACTTTCTGAATCTCTCGGACACTCTCTGAATCTCTCTGAAACTCTCCGACACTCTGTGACACTCTCTGAAACTTTCTCGCACTCTCTGACACTCTCTGAAGATCTCTGAAACTCTCTGAAAATCTCTGACACTCTCTGAAACTCTGTGAAACTCTCTGATACACTCTGACACACTCAGACATTCTCAGACACTCTCTGACACTCTCTGACACTTTCTGAAACTCTCTGACAGTATCTGACACTTTCTGAAACTCTCGGACACTCTCTGACACACTCTGCAACTCTATGACACTCTGTGACACTCTCTGACACTCTCTGAATCTCTCTGAAACTCTCTGACACTCTGTGACACTCTGTAACTCTCTGAAACTCCCTGACACTCTCTGACACTCTCTGAAATTTTCTGACACTCTCTGACACTCTCTGAACATCTCTGAAACTCTCTGAAAATCTCTGACACTCTCTGACACTCAGTGACACTCTCTGAAACACTCTGACACTCTCTGACACTGTCCGGCACACTCAGAAACTGTCAGAAACTCTCAGGCACTCTCTGACACACTCAGAACTTCTCTGAAACTCTCTGACACTATCTGACACTTTCTGAATCTCTCGGACACTCTCTGAAGATCTCTGAAACTCTCTGAAAATCTCTGACACTCTCTGAAACTCTGTGAAACTCTCTGATACACTCTGACACACTCTGTCTTTCTCAGACACTCTCTGACACTCTCTGACACTTTCTGAAACTCTCTGACAGTATCTGACACTTTCTGAAACTCTCGGACACTCTCTGACACATTCTGCAACTCTATGACACTCTGTGACACTCTCTGACACTCTCTGAATCTCTCTGAAACTCTCTGACACTCTGTGACACTCTGTAACTCTCTGAAACTCCCTGACACTCTCTGACACTCTCTGAAATTTTCTGACACTCTCTGACACTCTCTGAACATCTCTGAAACTCTCTGAAAATCTCTGACACTCTCTGACACTCTGTGACACTCTCAGATACTCTCTGACCCCCGCAGACACACTTCGACACACTCAAAAACTCTCAGAAACTCTCTTGCTCTCTCTGACACTCTCAGAAACTCTCTGAAACTCTTTGCCACTCTCTGACACTCTCTGACACTCTCTGAAACTCTTTGACACTCTTTGACACTCTCAGACACTGTCTGACTCTCTCTGAAACTCTCTGACACTCTCTGACACTCTCTGACACTCTCTGAAACTCTCTGACACTGTCTGACTCCATCTGAAACACTCTGACACTCTCTGACACTCCCTGACACTGTCTGAAGCTCTCTGACACTCTCTGACACTCTCTGAAACTCTCTGACAATCTCTGAGACTCTCAGACACTCTCTGAAACATTCTGAAACTCTCTGCCGCTATCTGACACTTTCTGAATCTCTCGGACACTCTTTGAATCTCTCTGAAACTCTCCGACACTCTGTGACACTCTCTGAAACTTTCTGGCACTCTCTGACACTCTCTGGAGATCTCTGAAACTCTCTGAAAATCTCTGACACTCACTGAATCTCTCTGACACACACTGAAACTCTGTGGCACTCACTGACACTCTCTGAAGATCTCTGAAACACTCTGAAAATCTCTGGCACTCTCTGAAACTCAGTGACACTCTATGAAACACTCTGACACTCTCTGACACTCTCCGGCACACTCAGAAACTGTCAGAAACTCTCAGGCACTCTCTGACACACTCAGAAATTCTCTGAAACTCTCTGACACTCTCTGAAACCCTCTGACACTCTCTGACACTCTCTGACACTCTCTGAAACTCTTTGACACTCTTTGACACTCTCAGACACTATCTGACTCTCTCTGAATCTCTCTGACACTCTCTGACACTCCCTGACACTCTCTGAAGCTTTCTGAAACTCTCTGACACTCTGTGACACCCTCTGAAACTCTCTGAAACTCTCGGACACTCTCTGAAACTTTCTGACACTCTCTGAAACTCTCTGAAACTCTTTGTAACTCTCTGACACTCTCAGAAACTCTCAGAAGCTCTCTGAAACTCTCTGACACTCTCTGACACTCTCTGAAACTCTCAGACACTCTCAGACACTCTCTGACACTCTCTGACACTATCTGAGACTCTCTGAAACTCTCTGACACTCTCTGAAACTCTCTGACACTCTCTGACACTCTCTGAAACTCTCTGACACTCTCTGACACTCTCAGACACTCTCTGACACTCTGTGACACTTTCTGAAACTCTCTGACACTATCTGACACTTTCTGAATCTCTCGGACACTCTCTGAATCTCTCTGAAACTCTCCGACACTCTGTGACACTCTCTGAAACTTTCTGGCACTCTCTGACACTCTCTGAAGATCTCTGGCACTCTCTGAAAATCTCTGACACTCTCTGAAACTCTGTGACACTCTCTGAAAGACTCTGACACTCCCTCACAGTCTCAGACACTCTCTGACACTCTCTGACACTTTCTGAAACTCTCTGACACTATCTGACTCTTCCTGAAACTCTCGGACACTCTCTGACACACCCTGCAACTCGATGACACTATGTGACACTCTGACACTCTCTGAATCTCTCTGAATCACTCTGACACTCTGTGACACTCTCTGAAACTCTCTGACACACTCTGAAACTTTCTGACACTCTCTGAAACTCTCTGAAGCTCTCTGAAACTCTCTGAAACTCTCTGACAATCTCTGGCACTCTCAGACACTCTCAGAAACTCTCAGACACTCTCTGAAGATCTCTGAAACTGTCAGACACTATCTGACACTTTCTGAATCTCTCGGACACTCTCTGAATCTCTCTGAAACTCTCCGACACTCTGTGACACTCTCTGAAACTTTCTCGCACTCTCTGACACTCTCTGAAGATCTCTGAAACTCTCTGAAAATCTCTGACACTCTCTGAAACTCTGTGAAACTCTCTGATACACTCTGACACACTCTGACATTCTCAGACACTCTCTGACTCTCTCTGACACTTTCTGAAACTCTCTGACAGTATCTGACACTTTCTGAAACTCTCGGACACTCTCTGACACACTCTGCAACTCTATGACACTCTGTGACACTCTCTGACACTCTCTGAATCTCTCTGAAACTCTCTGACACTCTGTGACACTCTGTAACTCTCTGAAACTCCCTGACACTCTCTGACACTCTCTGAAATTTTCTGACACTCTCTGACACTCTCTGAACATCTCTGAAACTCTCTGAAAATCTCTGACACTCTCTGACACTCTGTGACACTCTCAGATACTCTCTGACCCCCGCAGACACACTTCGACACACTCAAAAACTCTCAGAAACTCTCTTGCTCTCTCTGACACTCTCAGAAACTCTCTGAAACACTTTGACACTCTCTGACACTCTCTGACACTCTCTGAAACTCTTTGACACTCTTTGACACTCTCAGACACTGTCTGACTCTCTCTGAAACTCTCTGACACTCTCTGACACTCTCTGAAACTCTCTGACACTGTCTGACTCCATCTGAAACACTCTGACACTCTCTGACACTCCCTGGCACTGTCTGAAGCTCTCTGACACTCTCTGACACTCTCTGACACTCTCTGAAACTCTCTGACAATCTCTGAGACTCTCAGACACTCTCTGAAACATTCTGAAACTCTCTGCCGCTATCTGACACTTTCTGAATCTCTCGGACACTCTCTGAATCTCTCTGAAACTCTCCGACACTCTGTGACACTCTCTGAAACTTTCTGGCACTCTCTGACACTCTCTGGAGATCTCTGAAACTCTCTGAAAATCTCTGACACTCACTGAATCTCTCTGACACACACTGAAACTCTGTGGCACTCACTGACACTCTCTGAAGATCTCTGAAACACTCTGAAAATCTCTGACACTCTCTGAAACTCAGTGACACTCTCTGAAACACTCTGACACTCTCTGACACTCTCCGGCACACTCAGAAACTGTCAGAAACTCTCAGGCACTCTCTGACACACTCAGAAATTCTCTGAAACTCTCTGACACTCTCTGAAACCCTCTGACACTCTCTGACACTCTCTGAAACTCTTTGACACTCTTTGACACTCTCAGACACTATCTGACTCTCTCTGAATCTCTCTGACACTCTCTGACACTCCCTGACATTCTCTGAAGCTTTCTGAAACTCTCTGACACTCTGTGACACTCTCTGAAACTCTCGGACACTCTCTGAAACTTTCTGACACTCTCTGAAACTCTCTGAAACTCTTTGTAACTCTCTGACACTCTCAGAAACTCTCAGAAGCTCTCTGAAACTCTCTGACACTCTCTGACACTCTCTGAAACTCTCAGACACTCTCAGACACTCTCTGACACTCTCTGACACTATCTGAGACTCTCTGAAACTCTCTGACACTCTCTGAAACTCTCTGACACTCTCTGACACTCTCTGAAACTCTCTGACACTCTCTGACACTCTCAGACACTCTCTGACACTCTGTGACACTTTCTGAAACTCTCTGACACTATCTGACACTTTCTGAATCTCTCGGACACTCTCTGAATCTCTCTGAAACACTCCGACACTCTGTGACACTCTCTGAAACTTTCTGGCACTCTCTGACACTCTCTGAAGATCTCTGGCACTCTCTGAAAATCTCTGACACTCTCTGAAACTCTGTGACACTCTCTGAAAGACTCTGACACTCCCTCACAGTCTCAGACACTCTCTGACACTCTCTGACACTTTCTGAAACTCTCTGACACTATCTGACTCTTTCTGAAACTCTCGGACACTCTCTGACACACCCTGCAACTCGATGACACTATGTGACACTCTCTGACACTCTTTGAATCTCTCTGAAACGCTCTGACACTCTGTGACACTCTCTGAAACTCTCTGAAAGTCCCTGACACTCTCTGACTCTCTCTGAAACTTTCTGACACTCTCTGACACTCTCTGAACATCTCTGAAACTCTCTGAAAATCTCTGAAACTCTCTGACACTCTGTGACACTCTCAGATACTCTCTGACTCTCTCAGACACACTCCGACACACTCAGAAACTCTCAGAAACTCTCTGGAACTCTTTGACACTCTCAGAAATTCTCTGAAACACTCTGACACTCTCTGAAACTCTCTGACACTATCTGACGCACTCTGACACTCTCTGAAAGTCTGTGACACACTTTGACACTCTCTGACACTCACTGACTCTCTCTGAAACTCTCTGACACTCTCTGAAACTCTCTGACACACTCTGAAACTTTCTGACACACTCTGAAACTCTCTGACGCTCTCTGAAACTCTCTGAAACTCTCTGAAACTCTCTGACACTCTCTGACACTCTCTGAAACTCTCTGAAACTCTCTGACACTCTCGGACACTCTCTGAAACTCTCTGGCAATCTCTGGCAATCTCAGACACTCTCAGACACTCTCTGAAACTCTCTGAAACTCTCTGACACTATCTGACACTTTCTGAAACTCTCGGACACTCTCTGAATCTCTCTGAAACTCTCCGACACTCAGTCAAACTCTCTGAAACTTTCTCGCACTCTCTGACACTCTCTGAAGATCTCTGAAACTCTCTGAAAATCTCTGACACTCTCTGAAACTCTGTGAAACTCTCTGAAACACTCTGACACTCTCTGACATTCTCAGACACTCTCTGACACTCTCTGACACTTTCTGAAACTCTCTGACAGTATCTGACACTTTCTGAAACTCTCGGACACTCTCTGACACACTCTGCAACTCTGTGTCACTCTGTGGCACTCTCTGACACTCTCTGAATCTCTCTGACAATCTCTGACACTCTCTGAAACTTTCTGACACTCTCTGATACTCTCTGAACATCTCTGAAACTCTCTGAAAATCTCTGACACTCTCTGACACTTTGTGACACTCTCAGATACTCTCTGACTCCCGCAGACACACTTCGACACACTCAGGAACTCTCAGAAACTCTCTGGCACTATCTGACTTTCTCAGAAACTCTCTGAAACTCTTTGACACTCTCTGAAACTCTCTGAAACTCTCTGACACTCCCTGACACTCTCTGAAACTCTCTGACACTCTCTGAAACTCTTTGACACTCTTTGACAATCTCAGACACTGTCTGACTCTATCTGAAACTCTCTGACACTCCCTGACACTCCCTGACACTGTCTGAAGCTCTCTGACACTCTCTGACACTCTCTAAAACTCTCTGAAACTCTCTGACACTCTCTGACACTCTCTGAAACTCTCTGACACTATCTGACACTTTCTGAATCTCTCGGACACTCTCTGAATCTCTCTGAAACTCTCCGACACTCTGTGACACTCTCTGAAACTTTCTGGCACCCTCTGACACTCTCTGAAGATCTCTGAAACTCTCTGAAAATCTCTGACACGCTCTGAAACTCTCTGACACTCACTGACACTCTGTGGCACTCACCGACACTCTCTGAAGATCTCTGAAACTCTCTGAATATCTCCGACACTCTCTGACACTCCCTGACACTCTCTGAAACTCTCTGACACTCTCTGAAACTCTTTGACACTCTTTGACAATCTCAGACACTGTCTGACTCTATCTGAAACTCTCTGACACTCCCTGACACTCCCTGACACTGTCTGAAGCTCTCTGACACTCTCTGACCCTCTCTGAAACTCTCTGAAACTCTCTGACACTCTCTGACACTCTCTGACTCTCTCTGACACTATCTGACACTTTCTGAATCTCTCGGACACTCTCTGAATCTCTCTGAAACTCTCCGACACTCTGTGACACTCTCTGAAACTTTCTGGCACCCTCTGACACTCTCTGAAGATCTCTGAAACTCTCTGAAAATCTCTGACACGCTCTGAAACTCTCTGACACTCACTGACACTCTGTGGCACTCACCGACACTCTCTGAAGATCTCTGAAACTCTCTGAAAATCTCTGACACTCTCTGAAACTCTGTGACACTCTCTGAAACACTCTGACAATCTCTGACACTCTCCGGCACACTCAGAAATTGTCAGAAACTCTCAGGCACTCTCTGACGCTCTCAGAAATTCTCTGAAACTCTCTGACACTCTCTGAAACCCTCCGGCACTCTCGGACACTCTCTGAAACTCTCTGAAACTCTTTGAGACTCTTTGACACTCTCAGACACTGTCTGACTCTCTCTGAAACTCTCTGAAACTCTCTGACACTCTCTGACACTCCCTGACACTCTCTGAAGCTTTCTGAAACTCTCTGACACTCTGTGACACCCTCTGAAACTCTCTGAAACTCCCGGACAATCTCTGAAACTTTCTGACACACTCTGAAACTCTCTGTAACTGTTTGTAACTGTCTGACACTCTCAGAAACTCTCAGAAGCTCACTGAAACTCTCTGACACTCTCTGAAACTCTCAGACACTCTCAGACACTCTCTGACACTCTCTGAAACTATCTGAGACTCTCTGAAACTCTGTGACACTCTCTGAAACTCTCTGGCACTCCCTGACACTCTCTGAAGATCTCTGGCACTCTCTGAAAATCTCTGACACTCTCTGAAACTCTGTGACACTCTCTGAAAGACTCTGACACTCTCTTACACTCTCAGACACTCTCTGACACTCTCTGACACTTTCTGAAACTCTCTGCCACTCTCTGAAACTCTGTGACACTCTCTGAAAGACTCTGACACTCTCTTACACTCTCAGACACTCTCTGACACTCTCTGACACTTTCTGAAACTCTCTGACACTATCTGATTCTTTCTGAAACTCTCGGACACTCTCTGACACACTCTGCAACTCTATGACACTCTGTGACACTCTCTGACACTCTCTGAATCTCTCTGAAAAGCTCTGAAGCTCTGTGACACTCTCTGAAACTCTCTGAAACTCCCTGACACTCTCTGCCTCTCTCTGAAACTTTCTGACACTCACTGACACTCTCTGAACATCTCTGAAACTCTCTGAAAATCTCTGACACTCTCTGACACTCTGTGACACGCTCAGATACTCTCTGACTCTCTCAGACACACTCCGACACACTCAGAAACTCTCAGAAACCCTCTGGAACTCTCTGACACTCTCAGAAAGTCTGTGACACACTCTGACACTCTCTGAAACTCTCAGACACTCTCAGACACTCTCTGACACTCTCTGAAACTATCTGAGACTCTCTGAAACTCTCTGACACTCTCTGAAATTCTCTGAAACTCTGTGACACTCTCTGAAACTCTCTGGCACTCCCTGACACTCTCTGAAGATCTCTGGCACTCTCTGAAAATCTCTGACACTCTCTGAAACTCTGTGACACTCTCTGAAAGACTCTGACACTCTCTTACACTCTCAGACACTCTCTGACACTCTCTGACACTTTCTGAAACTCTCTGCCACTCTCTGAAACTCTGTGACACTCTCTGAAAGACTCTGACACTCTCTTACTCTCTCAGACACTCTCTGACACTCTCTGACACTTTCTGAAACTCTCTGACACTATCTGACTCTTTCTGAAACTCTCGGACACTCTCTGACACACTCTGCAACTCTATGACACTCTGTGACACTCTCTGACACTCTCTGAATCTCTCTGAAAAGCTCTGAAGCTCTGTGACACTCTCTGAAACTCTCTGAAACTCCCTGACACTCTCTGCCTCTCTCTGAAACTTTCTGACACTCTCTGACACTCTCTGAACATCTCTGAAACTCTCTGAAAATCTCTGACACCCGTCTGACACTCTGTGACACGCTCAGATACTCTCTGACTCTCTCAGACACACTCCGACACACTCAGAAACTCTCAGAAACCCTCTGGAACTCTCTGACACTCTCAGAAAGTCTGTGACACACTTTGACACTCTCTGACACTCACTGACTCTCTCTGAAACTCTCTGAAACTCTCTGACACACTCTGAAACTTTCTGACACACTCTGAAACTCTCTGACGCTCTCTGAAACTCTCTGAAACTCTCTGAAACTCTCTGACACTCTCTGACACTCTCTGAAACTCTCTGAAACTCTCTGACACTCTCGGACACTCTCTGAAACTCTCTGACAATCTCTGGCAATCTCAGACACTCTCAGACACTCTCTGAAACTCTCTGAAACTCTCTGACACTATCTGACACTTTCTGAAACTCTCGGACACTCTCTGAATCTCTCTGAAACTCTCCGACACTCAGTCAAACTCTCTGAAACTTTCTCGCACTCTCTGACACTCTCTGAAGATCTCTGAAACTCTCTGAAAATCTCTGACACTCTCTGAAACTCTGTGAAACTCTCTGAAACACTCTGACACTCTCTGACATTCTCAGACACTCTCTGACACTCTCTGACACTTTCTGAAACTCTCTGACAGTATCTGACACTTTCTGAAACTCTCGGACACTCTCTGACACACTCTGCAACTCTGTGTCACTCTGTGACACTCTCTGACACTCTCTGAATCTCTCTGACACTCTCTGAAACTTTCTGACACTCTCTAATACTCTGAACATCTCTGAAACTCTCTGAAAATCTCTGACACTCTCTGACACTTTGTGACACTCTCAGATACTCTCTGACTCCCGCAGACACACTTCGACACACTCAGGAACTCTCAGAAACTCTCTGGCACTATCTGACTTTCTCAGAAACTCTCTGAAACTCTTTGACACTCTCTGAAACTCTCTGAAACTCTCTGACACTCTCTGACACTCCCTGACACTCTCTGAAACTCTCTGACACTCTCTGAAACTCTTTGACACTCTTTGACAATCTCAGACACTGTCTGACTCTATCTGAAACTCTCTGACACTCTCTGACACTCCCTGACACTGTCTGAAGCTCTCTGACACTCTCTGACACTCTCTGAAACTCTCTGACACTCTCTGAAACTCTCAGACACTCTCAGACACTCTCTGACACTCTCTGACACTATCTGAGACTCTCTGAAACTCTCTGACACTCTCTGAAACTCTCTGACACTCTCTGACACTCTCTGAAACTCTCTGACACTCTCTGACACTCTCAGACACTCTCTGACTCTCTGTGACACTTTCTGAAACTCTCTGACACTATCTGACACTTTCTGAATCTCTCGGACACTCTCTGAATCTCTCTGAAACTCTCCGACACTCTGTGACACTCTCTGAAACTTTCTGGCACTCTCTGACACTCTCTGAAGATCTCTGGCACTCTCTGAAAATCTCTGACACTCTCTGAAACTCTGTGACACTCTCTGAAAGACTCTGACACTCCCTCACAGTCTCAGACACTCTCTGACACTCTCTGACACTTTCTGAAACTCTCTGACACTATCTGACTCTTTCTGAAACTCTCGGACACTCTCTGACACACTCTGAACATCTCTGAAACTCGATGACACTATGTGACACTCTCTGACACTCTTTGAATCTCTCTGAAACGCTCTGACACTCTGTGACACTCTCTGAAACTCTCTGAAAGTCCCTGACACTCTCTGACTCTCTCTGAAACTTTCTGACACTCTCTGACACACTCTGAACATCTCTGAAACTCTCTGAAAATCTCTGAAACTCTCTGACACTCTCTGAAACTCTGTGACACTCTCTGAAACACTCTGACAATCTCTGACACTCTCCGGCACACTCAGAAATTGTCAGAAACTCTCAGGCACTCTCTGACGCTCTCAGAAATTCTCTGAAACTCTCTGACACTCTCTGAAACCCTCCGGCACTCTCGGACACTCTCTGAAACTCTCTGAAACTCTTTGAGACTCTTTGACACTCTCAGACACTGTCTGACTCTCTCTGAAACTCTCTGAAACTCTCTGACACTCTCTGACACTCCCTGACACTCTCTGAAGCTTTCTGAAACTCTCTGACACTCTGTGACACCCTCTGAAACTCTCTGAAACTCCCGGACAATCTCTGAAACTTTCTGACACACTCTGAAACTCTCTGTAACTGTTTGTAACTGTCTGACACTCTCAGAAACTCTCAGAAGCTCACTGAAACTCTCTGACACTCTCTGAAACTCTCAGACACTCTCAGACACTCTCTGACACTCTCTGAAACTATCTGAGACTCTCTGAAACTCTGTGACACTCTCTGAAACTCTCTGGCACTCCCTGACACTCTCTGAAGATCTCTGGCACTCTCTGAAAATCTCTGACACTCTCTGAAACTCTGTGACACTCTCTGAAAGACTCTGACACTCTCTTACACTCTCAGACACTCTCTGACACTCTCTGACACTTTCTGAAACTCTCTGCCACTCTCTGAAACTCTGTGACACTCTCTGAAAGACTCTGACACTCTCTTACACTCTCAGACACTCTCTGACACTCTCTGACACTTTCTGAAACTCTCTGACACTATCTGATTCTTTCTGAAACTCTCGGACACTCTCTGACACACTCTGCAACTCTATGACACTCTGTGACACTCTCTGACACTCTCTGAATCTCTCTGAAAAGCTCTGAAGCTCTGTGACACTCTCTGAAACTCTCTGAAACTCCCTGACACTCTCTGCCTCTCTCTGAAACTTTCTGACACTCACTGACACTCTCTGAACATCTCTGAAACTCTCTGAAAATCTCTGACACTCTCTGACACTCTGTGACACGCTCAGATACTCTCTGACTCTCTCAGACACACTCCGACACACTCAGAAACTCTCAGAAACCCTCTGGAACTCTCTGACACTCTCAGAAAGTCTGTGACACACTCTGACACTCTCTGAAACTCTCAGACACTCTCAGACACTCTCTGACACTCTCTGAAACTATCTGAGACTCTCTGAAACTCTCTGACACTCTCTGAAATTCTCTGAAACTCTGTGACACTCTCTGAAACTCTCTGGCACTCCCTGACACTCTCTGAAGATCTCTGGCACTCTCTGAAAATCTCTGACACTCTCTGAAACTCTGTGACACTCTCTGAAAGACTCTGACACTCTCTTACACTCTCAGACACTCTCTGACACTCTCTGACACTTTCTGAAACTCTCTGCCACTCTCTGAAACTCTGTGACACTCTCTGAAAGACTCTGACACTCTCTTACTCTCTCAGACACTCTCTGACACTCTCTGACACTTTCTGAAACTCTCTGACACTATCTGACTCTTTCTGAAACTCTCGGACACTCTCTGACACACTCTGCAACTCTATGACACTCTGTGACACTCTCTGACACTCTCTGAATCTCTCTGAAAAGCTCTGAAGCTCTGTGACACTCTCTGAAACTCTCTGAAACTCCCTGACACTCTCTGCCTCTCTCTGAAACTTTCTGACACTCTCTGACACTCTCTGAACATCTCTGAAACTCTCTGAAAATCTCTGACACCCGTCTGACACTCTGTGACACGCTCAGATACTCTCTGACTCTCTCAGACACACTCCGACACACTCAGAAACTCTCAGAAACCCTCTGGAACTCTCTGACACTCTCAGAAAGTCTGTGACACACTTTGACACTCTCTGACACTCACTGACTCTCTCTGAAACTCTCTGAAACTCTCTGACACACTCTGAAACTTTCTGACACACTCTGAAACTCTCTGACGCTCTCTGAAACTCTCTGAAACTCTCTGAAACTCTCTGACACTCTCTGACACTCTCTGAAACTCTCTGAAACTCTCTGACACTCTCGGACACTCTCTGAAACTCTCTGACAATCTCTGGCAATCTCAGACACTCTCAGACACTCTCTGAAACTCTCTGAAACTCTCTGACACTATCTGACACTTTCTGAAACTCTCGGACACTCTCTGAATCTCTCTGAAACTCTCCGACACTCAGTCAAACTCTCTGAAACTTTCTCGCACTCTCTGACACTCTCTGAAGATCTCTGAAACTCTCTGAAAATCTCTGACACTCTCTGAAACTCTGTGAAACTCTCTGAAACACTCTGACACTCTCTGACATTCTCAGACACTCTCTGACACTCTCTGACACTTTCTGAAACTCTCTGACAGTATCTGACACTTTCTGAAACTCTCGGACACTCTCTGACACACTCTGCAACTCTGTGTCACTCTGTGACACTCTCTGACACTCTCTGAATCTCTCTGACACTCTCTGAAACTTTCTGACACTCTCTGATACTCTGAACATCTCTGAAACTCTCTGAAAATCTCTGACACTCTCTGACACTTTGTGACACTCTCAGATACTCTCTGACTCCCGCAGACACACTTCGACACACTCAGGAACTCTCAGAAACTCTCTGGCACTATCTGACTTTCTCAGAAACTCTCTGAAACTCTTTGACACTCTCTGAAACTCTCTGAAACTCTCTGACACTCTCTGACACTCCCTGACACTCTCTGAAACTCTCTGACACTCTCTGAAACTCTTTGACACTCTTTGACAATCTCAGACACTGTCTGACTCTATCTGAAACTCTCTGACACTCTCTGACACTCCCTGACACTGTCTGAAGCTCTCTGACACTCTCTGACACTCTCTGAAACTCTCTGACACTCTCTGAAACTCTCAGACACTCTCAGACACTCTCTGACACTCTCTGACACTATCTGAGACTCTCTGAAACTCTCTGACACTCTCTGAAACTCTCTGACACTCTCTGACACTCTCTGAAACTCTCTGACACTCTCTGACACTCTCAGACACTCTCTGACTCTCTGTGACACTTTCTGAAACTCTCTGACACTATCTGACACTTTCTGAATCTCTCGGACACTCTCTGAATCTCTCTGAAACTCTCCGACACTCTGTGACACTCTCTGAAACTTTCTGGCACTCTCTGACACTCTCTGAAGATCTCTGGCACTCTCTGAAAATCTCTGACACTCTCTGAAACTCTGTGACACTCTCTGAAAGACTCTGACACTCCCTCACAGTCTCAGACACTCTCTGACACTCTCTGACACTTTCTGAAACTCTCTGACACTATCTGACTCTTTCTGAAACTCTCGGACACTCTCTGACACACTCTGAACATCTCTGAAACTCGATGACACTATGTGACACTCTCTGACACTCTTTGAATCTCTCTGAAACGCTCTGACACTCTGTGACACTCTCTGAAACTCTCTGAAAGTCCCTGACACTCTCTGACTCTCTCTGAAACTTTCTGACACTCTCTGACACACTCTGAACATCTCTGAAACTCTCTGAAAATCTCTGAAACTCTCTGACACTCTGTGACACTCTCAGATACTCTCTGACTCTCTCAGACACACTCCGACACACTCAGAAACTCTCAGAAACTCTCTGGAACTCTTTGACACTCTCAGAAAGTCTCTGAAACACTCTGACACTCTCTGAAACTCTCTGACACTATCTGACGCTTTCTGACACTCTCTGAAAGTCTGTGACACACTTTGACACTCTCTGACACTCACTGACTCTCTCTGAAACTCTCTGACACTCTCTGAAACTCTCTGAAACTGTCTGAAACTCTCTGACAATCTCTGACACTCTCTGAATCACTCTGACACTCTCTGAAACTCTGTGACACTCTCTGAAAGACTCTGACACTCCCTCACAGTCTCAGACACTCTCTGACACTCTCTGACACTTTCTGAAACTCTCTGACACTATCTGACTCTTTCTGAAACTCTCGGACACTCTCTGACACACCCTGCAACTCGATGACACGATGTGACACTCTCTGACACTCTTTGAATCTCTCTGAAACGCTCTGACACTCTGTGACACTCTCTGAAACTCTCTGAAAGTCCCTGACACTCTCTGACTCTCTCTGAAACTTTCTGACACTCTCTGACACTCTCTGAACATCTCTGAAACTCTCTGAAAATCTCTGAAACTCTCTGACACTCTGTGACACTCTCAGATACTCTCTGACTCTCTCAGACACACTCCGACACACTCAGAAACTCTCAGAAACTCTCTGGAACTCTTTGACACTCTCAGAAAGTCTCTGAAACACTCTGACACTCTCTGAAACTCTCTGACACTATCTGACGCTCTCTGACACTCTCTGAAAGTCTGTGACACACTTTGACATCCTCTGACACTCACTGACTCTCTCTGACACTCACTGACTCTCTCTGAAACTCTCTGACACTCTCTGAAACTCTCTGACACACTCTGAAACTTTCTGACACACTCTGAAACTCTCTGACGCTCTCTGAAACTCTCTGAAACTCTCTGAAACTCTCTGACACTCTCTGACACTCTCTGAAACTCTCTGAAACTCTCTGACACTCTCGGACACTCTCTGAAACTCTCTGACAATCTCTGGCAATCTCAGACACTCTCAGACACTCTCTGAAACTCTCTGAAACTCTCTGACACTATCTGACACTTTCTGAAACTCTCGGACACTCTCTGAATCTCTCTGAAACTCTCCGACACTCAGTCAAACTCTCTGAAACTTTCTCGCACTCTCTGAAGATCTCTGAAACTCTCTGAAAATCTCTGACACTCTCTGAAACTCTGTGAAACTCTCTGAAACACTCTGACACTCTCTGACATTCTCAGACACTCTCTGACACTCTCTGACACTTTCTGAAACTCTCTGACAGTATCTGACACTTTCTGAAACTCTCGGACACTCTCTGACACACTCTGCAACTCTGTGTCACTCTGTGACACTCTCTGACACTCTCTGAATCTCTCTGACACTCTCTGACACTCTCTGACACTTTGTGACACTCTCAGATACTCTCTGACTCCCGCAGACACACTTCGACACACTCAGGAACTCTCAGAAACTCTCTGGCACTATCTGACTTTCTCAGAAACTCTCTGAAACTCTTTTACACTCTCTGAAACTCTCTGAAACTCTCTGACACTCTCTGACACTCCCTGACACTCTCTGAAACTCTCTGACACTCTCTGAAACTCTTTGACACTCTTTGACAATCTCAGACACTGTCTGACTCTATCTGAAACTCTCTGACACTCTCTGACACTCCCTGACACTGTCTGAAGCTCTCTGACACTCTCTGACACTCTCTGAAACTCTCTGACACTCTCTGACACTCTCTGACACTCTCTGAAACTCTCTGACACTATCTGACACTTTCTGAATCTCTTGGACACTCTCTGAATCTCTCTGAAACTCTCCGACACTCTGTGACACTCTCTGAAACTTTCTGGCACCCTCTGACACTCTCTGAAGATCTCTGAAACTCTCTGAAAATCTCTGACACGCTCTGAAACTCTCTGACACTCACTGACACTCTGTGGCACTCACCGACACTCTCTGAAGATCTCTGAAACTCTCTGAAAATCTCCGACACTCTCTGACACTCCCTGACACTCTCTGAAACTCTCTGACACTCTCTGAAACTCTTTGACACTCTTTGACAATCTCAGACACTGTCTGACTCTATCTGAAACTCTCTGACACTCTCTGACACTCCCTGACACTGTCTGAAGCTCTCTGACACTCTCTGACCCTCTCTGAAACTCTCTGAAACTCTCTGACACTCTCTGACACTCTCTGACTCTCTCTGACACTATCTGACACTTTCTGAATCTCTCGGACACTCTCTGAATCTCTCTGAAACTCTCCGACACTCTGTGACACTCTCTGAAACTTTCTGGCACCCTCTGACACTCTCTGAAGATCTCTGAAACTCTCTGAAAATCTCTGACACGCTCTGAAACTCTCTGAAACTGTTTGTAACTGTCTGACACTCTCAGAAACTCTCAGAAGCTCACTGAAACTCTCTGACACTCTCTGAAACTCTCAGACACTCTCAGACACTCTCTGACACTCTCTGAAACTATCTGAGACTCTCTGAAACTCTCTGACACTCTCTGAAATTCTCTGAAACTCTGTGACACTCTCTGAAACTCTCTGGCACTCCCTGACACTCTCTGAAGATCTCTGGCACTCTCTGAAAATCTCTGACACTCTCTGAAACTCTGTGACACTCTCTGAAAGACTCTGACACTCTCTTACACTCTCAGACACTCTCTGACACTCTCTGACACTTTCTGAAACTCTCTGACACTATCTGACTCTTTCTGAAACTCTCGGACACTCTCTGACACACTCTGCAACTCTATGACACTCTCTGACACTCTCTGACACTCTCTGAATCTCTCTGAAAAGCTCTGAAGCTCTGTGACACTCTCTGAAACTCTCTGAAACTCCCTGACACTCTCTGACTCTCTCTGAAACTTTCTGAAACTTTCTGACACTCTCTGACACTCTCTGAACATCTCTGAAACTCTCTGAAAATCTCTGACACTCTCTGACACTCTGTGACACGCTCAGATACTCTCTGACTCTCTCAGACACACTCCGACACACTCAGAAACTCTCAGAAACCCTCTGGAACTCTCTGACAGTCTCAGAATGTCTGTGACACACTTTGACACTCTCTGACACTCACTGACTCTCTCTGAAACTCTCTGACACTCTCTGAAACTCTCTGACACACTCTGAAACTTTCTGACACACTCTGAAACTCTCTGACGCTCTCTGAAACTCTCTGAAACTCTCTGAAACTCTCTGACACTCTCTGACACTCTCTGAAACTCTCTGAAACTCTCTGACACTCTCGGACACTCTCTGAAACTCTCTGACAATCTCTGGCAATCTCAGACACTCTCAGACACTCTCTGAAACTCTCTGAAACTCTCTGACACTATCTGACACTTTCTGAAACTCTCGGACCCTCTCTGAATCTCTCTGAAACTCTCCGACACTCAGTCAAACTCTCTGAAACTTTCTCGCACTCTCTGACACTCTCTGAAGATCTCTGAAACTCTCTGAAAATCTCTGACACTCTCTGAAACTCTGTGAAACTCTCTGAAACACTCTGACACTCTCTGACATTCTCAGACACTCTCTGACACTCTCTGACACTTTCTGAAACTCTCTGACAGTATCTGACACTTTCTGAAACTCTCGGACACTCTCTGACACACTCTGCAACTCTGTGTCACTCTGTGACACTCTCTGACACTCTCTGAATCTCTCTGACACTCTCTGAAACTTTCTGACACTCTCTGATACTCTCTGAACATCTCTGAAACTCTCTGAAAATCTCTGACACTCTCTGACACTTTGTGACACTCTCAGATACTCTCTGATTCCCGCAGACACACTTCGACACACTCAGGAACTCTCAGAAACTCTCTGGCACTATCTGACTTTCTCAGAAACTCTCTGAAACTCTTTGACACTCTCTGAAACTCTCTAAAACTCTCTGACACTCTCTGACACTCCCTGACACTCTCTGAAACTCTCTGACACTCTCTGAAACTCTTTGACACTCTTTGACAATCTCAGACACTGTCTGACTCTATCTGAAACTCTCTGACACTCTCTGACACTCCCTGACACTGTCTGAAGCTCTCTGACACTCTCTGACACTCTCAGAAACTCTCTGAAACTCTCTGACACTCTCTGACACTCTCTGAAACTCTCTGACACTATCTGACACTTTCTGAATCTCTCGGACACTCTCTGAATCTCTCTGAAACTCTCCGACACTCTGTGACACTCTCTGAAACTTTCTGGCACCCTCTGACACTCTCTGAAGATCTCTGAAACTCTCTGAAAATCTCTGACACGCTCTGAAACTCTCTGACACTCACTGACACTCTGTGGCACTCAACGACACTCTCTGAAGATCTCTGAAACTCTCTGAAAATCTCTGACACTCTCTGACACTCCCTGACACTCTCTGAAACTCTCTGAAACTCTCTGAAACTCTCTGACACTCTCTGAAACTCTCTGAAACTCTCTGACACTCTCGGACACTCTCTGAAACTCTCTGACAATCTCTGGCAATCTCAGACACTCTCAGACACTCTCTGAAACTCTCTGACACTATCTGACACTTTCTGAAACTCTCGGACACTCTCTGAATCTCTCTGAAACTCTCCGACACTCAGTCAAACTCTCTGAAACTTTCTCGCACTCTCTGACACTCTCTGAAGATCTCTGAAACTCTCTGAAAATCTCTGTCACTCTCTGAAACTCTGTGAAACTCTCTGAAACACTCTGACACTCTCTGACATTCTCAGACACTCTCTGACACTCTCTGACACTTTCTGAAACTCTCTGACAGTATCTGACACTTTCTGAAACTCTCGGACACTCTCTGACACACTCTGCAACTCTGTGTCACTCTGTGACACTCTCTGACACTCTCTGAATCTCTCTGACACTCTCTGACACTCTCTGAAACTTTCTGACACTCTCTGATACTCTCTGAACATCTCTGAAACTCTCTGACAGTATCTGACACTTTCTGAAACTCTCGGACACTCTCTGACACACTCTGCAACTCTGTGTCACTCTGTGACACTCTCTGACACTCTCTGAATCTCTCTGACACTCTCTGACACTCTCTGAAACTTTCTGACACTCTCTGACACTCTCTGAAACTTTCTGACACTCTCAGATACTCTCTGACTCCCGCAGACACACTTCGACACACTCAGGAACTCTCAGAAACTCTCTGGCACTATCTGACTTTCTCAGAAACTCTCTGAAACTCTTTGACACTCTCTGAAACTCTCTGAAACTCTCTGACACTCTCTGACACTCCCTGACACTCTCTGAAACTCTCTGACACTCTCTGAAACTCTTTGACACTCTTTGACAATCTCAGACACTCTCAGACACTCTCTGAAACTCTCTGAAACTCTCTGACACTATCTGACACTTTCTGAAACTCTCGGACACTCTCTGAATCTCTCTGAAACTCTCCGACACTCAGTCAAACTCTCTGAAACTTTCTCGCACTCTCTGACACTCTCTGAAGATCTCTGAAACTCTCTGAAAATCTCTGACACTCTCTGAAACTCTGTGAAACTTCTGAAACACTCTGACACTCTCTGACATTCTCAGACACTCTCTGACACTCTCTGACACTTTCTGAAACTCTCTGACAGTATCTGACACTTTCTGAAACTCTCGGACACTCTCTGACACACTCTGCAACTCTGTGTCACTCTGTGACACTCTCTGACACTCTTTGAATCTCTCTGACACTCTCTGACACTCTCTGAAACTTTCTGACACTCTCTGATACTCTCTGAACATCTCTGAAACTCTCTGAAAATCTCTGACACTCTCTGACACTTTGTGACACTCTCAGATACTCTCTGACTCCCGCAGACACACTTCGACACACTCAGGAACTCTCAGAAACTCTCTGGCACTATCTGACTTTCTCAGAAACTCTCTGAAACTCTTTGACACTCTCTGAAACTCTCTGAAACTCTCTGACACTCTCTGACACTCCCTGACACTCTCTGAAACTCTCTGACACTCTCTGAAACTCTTTGACACTCTTTGACAATCTCAGACACTGTCTGACTCTATCTGAAACTCTCTGACACTCTCTGACACTCCCTGACACTGTCTGAAGCTCTCTGACACTCTCTGACACTCTCTGAAACTCTCTGAAACTCTCTGACACTCTCTGACACTCTCTGAAACTCTCTGACACTATCTGACACTTTCTGAATCTCTCGGACACTCTCTGAATCTCTCTGAAACTCTCCGACACTCTGTGACACTCTCTGAAACTTTCTGGCACCCTCTGACACTCTCTGAAGATCTCTGAAACTCTCTGAAAATCTCTGACACGCTCTGAAACTCTCTGACACTCACTGACACTCTGTGGCACTCACCGACACTCTCTGAAGATCTCTGAAACTCTCTGAAAATCTCCGACACTCTCTGACACTCCCTGACACACTCTGAAACTCTCTGACACTCTCTGAAACTCTTTGACACTCTTTGACAATCTCAGACACTGTCTGACTCTATCTGAAACTCTCTGACACTCTCTGACACTCCCTGACACTGTCTGAAGCTCTCTGACACTCTCTGACCCTCTCTGAAACTCTCTGAAACTCTCTGACACTCTCTGACACTCTCTGACTCTCTCTGACACTATCTGACACTTTCTGAATCTCTCGGACACTCTCTGAATCTCTCTGAAACTCTCCGACACTCTGTGACACTCTCTGAAACTTTCTGGCACACTCTGACACTCTCTGAAGATCTCTGAAACTCTCTGAAAATCTCTGACACGCTCTGAAACTCTCTGACACTCACTGACACTCTGTGGCACTCACCGACACTCTCTGAAGATCTCTGAAACACTCTGAAAATCTCTGACACTCTCTGAAACTCTGTGACACTCTCTGAAACACTCTGACAATCTCTGACACTCTCCGGCACACTCAGAAATTGTCAGAAACTCTCAGGCACTCTCTGACACTCTCAGAAATTCTCTGAAACTCTCTGACACTCTCTGAAACCCTCCGGCACTCTCGGACACTCTCTGAAACTCGCTGAAACTCTTTGAGACTCTTTGACACTCTCAGACACTGTCTGACTCTCTCTGAAACTCTCTGAAACTCTCTGACACTCTCTGACACTCCCTGACACTCTCTGAAGCTTTCTGAAACTCTCTGACACTCTGTGACACCCTCTGAAACTCTCTGAAACTCCCGGACAATCTCTGAAACTTTCTGACACTCTCTGAAACTCTCTGAAACTGTTTGTAACTGTCTGACACTCTCAGAAACTCTCAGAAGCTCACTGAAACTCTCTGACACTCTCTGAAACTCTCAGACACTCTCAGACACTCTCTGACCCTCTCTGAAACTATCTGAGACTCTCTGAAACTCTCTGACACTCTCTGAAATTCTCTGAAACTCTGTGACACTCTCTGAAACTCTCTGGCACTCCCTGACACTCTCTGAAGATCTCTGGCACTCTCTGAAAATCTCTGACACTCTCTGAAACTCTGTGACACTCTCTGAAAGACTCTGACACTCTCTTACACTCTCAGACACTCTCTGACACTCTCTGACACTTTCTGAAACTCTCTGACACTATCTGACTCTTTCTGAAACTCTCGGACAATCTCTGACACACTCTGCAACTCTATGACACTCTGTGACACTCTCTGACACTCTCTGAATCTCTCTGAAAAGCTCTGACACACTGTGACACTCTCTGAAACTCTCTGAAACTCCCTGACACTCTCTGACTCTCTCTGAAACTTTCTGACACTCTCTGACACTCTCTGAACATCTCTGAAACTCTCTGACACTCTCTGACACTCTCTGAAACTCTTTGACACTCTTTGACACTCTCAGACACTGTCTGACTCTCTCTGAAACTCTCTGACACTCTCTGACACTCCCTGACACTCTCTGAAACTCTCTGACACTCTCTGACACTCTCTGAAACTCTTTGACACTCTTTGACAATCTCAGACACTGTCTGACTCTATCTGAAACTCTGTGACACTCTCTGACACTCCCTGACTCTGTCTGAAGCTCTCTGACACTCTCTGACACTCTCTGAAACTCTCTGAAACTCTCTGACACTCTCTGACACTCTCTGAAACTCTCCGACACTCTGTGACACTCTCTGACACTCCCTGACTCTGTCTGAAGCTCTCTGACACTCTCTGACACTCTCTGAAACTCTGACACTCTCTGACACTCTCTGAAACTCTCCGACACTCTGTGACACTCTCTGAAACTTTCAGGCACTCTCTGACACTCGCTGAAGATCTCTGAAACTCTCTGAAAATCCCTGACACTCTCTGAAACTCTGTGACACTCACTGACACTCTATGGCACTCACTGACACTCTCTGAAGATCTCTGAAACTCTCTGAAACTCTCTGACACTCTCTGACACGCTCTGAAACTCTCAGACACTCTCAGACACTCTCTGACACTCTCTGACACTATCTGAGACTCTCTGAAACTCTCTGACACTCTCTGAAATTCTCTGAAACTCTCTGACACTCTCTGACACTCTCTGAAACTCTCTGACACTCTCTGACACTCTCAGACACTCTCTGACACTCTCTGACACTTTCTGAAACTCTCTGACACTATCTGACAATTTCTGAATCTCTCGGAAAATCTCTGAATCTCTCTGAAACTCTCCGACACTCTGTGACACTCTCTGAAACTTTCTGGCACTCTCTGACACTCTCTGAAGATCTCTCGCACTCTCTGAAAATCTCTGAAACTCTGTGACACTCTGTGACACTCTCTGACACTTTCTGAAACTCTCTGACACTCTCTGACACTCTCTGAAACTCTCTGAAACTCTCTGACACTCTCTGACGCTCTCTGAAACTCTCTGACAATCTCTGACACTCACAGACACTCTCTGACACTCTCTGAAACCCTCTGACACTCTCTGACACTCTCTGAAACTCTTTGACACTCTTTGACACTCTCAGAAACTCTCAGAAGCTCACTGAAACTCTCTGACACTCTCTGACACTCTCTGAAACTCTCAGACACTCTCAGACACTCTCTGACACTCTCTGACACTATCTGAGACTCTCTGAAACTCTCTGACACTCTCTGAAATTCTCTGAAACTCTCTGACACTCTCTGACACTCTCTGAAACTCTCTGACACTCTCTGACACTCTCAGACACTCGCTGACACTCTGTGACACTTTCTGAAACTCTCTGACACTATCTGACACTTTCTGAATCTCTCGGACACTCTCTGAATCTCTCTGAAACTCTCCGACACTCTGTGACACTCTCTGAAACTTTCTGGCACTCTCTGACACTCTCTGAACATCTCTGAAACTCTCTGAAAATCTCTGACACTCTCTGACACTCTGTGACACTCTCAGATACTCTCTGACTCTCCCAGACACCCTCCGAAACTCTCAGAAACTGTCAGAAACTCTCTGGAACTCTCTGACACTCTCAGAAAGTCTCTGAAGCTCTCTGACTCTCTCTGAAACTCTCTGACACTCTCTGATGCTCTCTGACACTCTGAAACTCTGTGACACTCTTTGACACTCTCTGACACTCACTGACACTCTCTGAAACTCTCTGACACTCTCTGAAACTCTCTGAAACTGTCTGACACTCTCTGACAATCTCTGACACTCTCTGAATCTCTCTGAATCACTCTGACACTCTGTGACACTCTCTGAAACTCTCTGACACTCTCTGAAACTTTCAGACACTCTCTGAAACTCTCTGAAGCTCTCTGAAACTCTCTGAAACTCTCTGACACTCTCTGACACTCTCTGAAACTCTCTGAAACTCTCTGACACTCTCTGACACTCTCTGAAACTCTCTGACAATCTCTGGCACTCTCAGACACTCTCAGACACTCTCTGAAGATCTCTGAAACTCTCTGACACTATCTGACACTTTCTGAATCTCTCGGACACTCTCTGAATCTCTCTGAAACTCTCCAACACTCTGTCGCACTCTCTGACACTCTCTAAAGATCTCTGAAACTCTCTGATATTCTCAGACACTCTCTGACACTCTCTGACACTTTCTGAAACTCTCTGACAGTATCTGACACTTTCGGAAACTCTCGGACACTCTCTGACACACTCTGCAACTCTGTGTCACTCTGTGACACTCTCTGACACTCTCTGAAACTCTCTGACAATCTCTGGCACTGTCAGACACTCTCAGACACTCTCTGAAGATCTCTGAAACTCTCTGACACTATCTGACACTTTCTGAATCTCTCGGACACTCTCTGAATCTCTCTGAAACTCTCCGACACTCTGTGACACTCTCTGAAACTTTCTGGCACTCTCTGACACTCTCTGAAGATCTCTGGCACTCTCTGAAAATCTCTGACATACTCTGAAACTCTCTGACACTCTCTGAAAGACTCTGACACTCTCTTACACTCTCAGACACTCTCTGACACTCTCTGACACTTTCTGAAACTCTCTGACACTATCTGACTCTTTCTGAAACTCTCGGACAATCTCTGACACACTCTGCAACTCTATGACACTCTGTGACACTCTCTGACACTCTCTGAATCTCTCTGAAAAGCTCTGACACACTGTGACACTCTCTGAAACTCTCTGAAACTCCCTGACACTCTCTGAACATCTCTGAAACTCTCTGACACTCTCTGACACTCTCTGAAACTCTTTGACACTCTTTGACACTCTCAGACACTGTCTGACTCTCTCTGAAACTCTCGGACAATCTCTGACACACTCTGCAACTCTATGACACTCTGTGACACTCTCTGACACTCTCTGAATCTCTCTGAAAAGCTCTGACACACTGTGACTCTCTCTGAAACTTTCTGACACTCTCTGACACTCTCTGAACATCTCTGAAACTCTCTGACACTCTCTGACACTCTCTGAAACTCTTTGACACTCTTTGACACTCTCAGACACTCTCTGACACTCTCTGACACTTTCTGAAACTCTCTGACACTATCTGACACTTTCTGAAACTCTCGGACACTCTCTGAATCTCTCTGAAACTCTCCGACACTCAGTCAAACTCTCTGAAACTTTCTCGCACTCTCTGACACTCTCTGAAGATCTCTGAAACTCTCTGAAAATCTCTGACACTCTCTGAAACTCTGTGAAACTCTCTGAAACACTCTGACACTCTCTGACATTCTCAGACACTCTCTGACACTCTCTGACACTTTCTGAAACTCTCTGACAGTATCTGACACTTTCTGAAACTCTCGGACACTCTCTGACACACTCTGCAACTCTGTGTCACTCTGTGACACTCTCTGACACTCTCTGAATCTCTCTGACACTCTCTGACACTCTCTGAAACTTTCTGACACTCTCTGATACTCTCTGAACATCTCTGAAACTCTCTGAAAATCTCTGACACTCTCTGACACTTTGTGACACTCTCAGATACTCTCTGATTCCCGCAGACACACTTCGACACACTCAGGAACTCTCAGAAACTCTCTGGCACTATCTGACTTTCTCAGAAACTCTCTGAAACTCTTTGACACTCTCTGAAACTCTCTAAAACTCTCTGACACTCTCTGACACTCCCTGACACTCTCTGAAACTCTCTGACACTCTCTGAAACTCTTTGACACTCTTTGACAATCTCAGACACTGTCTGACTCTATCTGAAACTCTCTGACACTCTCTGACACTCCCTGACACTGTCTGAAGCTCTCTGACACTCTCTGACACTCTCAGAAACTCTCTGAAACTCTCTGACACTCTCTGACACTCTCTGAAACTCTCTGACACTATCTGACACTTTCTGAATCTCTCGGACACTCTCTGAATCTCTCTGAAACTCTCCGACACTCTGTGACACTCTCTGAAACTTTCTGGCACCCTCTGACACTCTCTGAAGATCTCTGAAACTCTCTGAAAATCTCTGACACGCTCTGAAACTCTCTGACACTCACTGACACTCTGTGGCACTCAACGACACTCTCTGAAGATCTCTGAAACTCTCTGAAAATCTCTGACACTCTCTGACACTCCCTGACACTCTCTGAAACTCTCTGAAACTCTCTGAAACTCTCTGACACTCTCTGAAACTCTCTGAAACTCTCTGACACTCTCGGACACTCTCTGAAACTCTCTGACAATCTCTGGCAATCTCAGACACTCTCAGACACTCTCTGAAACTCTCTGAAACTCTCTGACACTATCTGACACTTTCTGAAACTCTCGGACACTCTCTGAATCTCTCTGAAACTCTCCGACACTCAGTCAAACTCTCTGAAACTTTCTCGCACTCTCTGACACTCTCTGAAGATCTCTGAAACTCTCTGAAAATCTCTGACACTCTCTGAAACTCTGTGAAACTCTCTGAAACACTCTGACACTCTCTGACATTCTCAGACACTCTCTGACACTCTCTGACACTTTCTGAAACTCTCTGACAGTATCTGACACTTTCTGAAACTCTCGGACACTCTCTGACACACTCTGCAACTCTGTGTCACTCTGTGACACTCTCTGACACTCTCTGAATCTCTCTGACACTCTCTGACACTCTCTGAAACTTTCTGACACTCTCTGATACTCTCTGAACATCTCTGAAACTCTCTGACAGTATCTGACACTTTCTGAAACTCTCGGACACTCTCTGACACACTCTGCAACTCTGTGTCACTCTGTGACACTCTCTGACACTCTCTGAATCTCTCTGACACTCTCTGACACTCTCTGAAACTTTCTGACACTCTCTGACACTCTCTGAAACTTTCTGACACTCTCAGATACTCTCTGACTCCCGCAGACACACTTCGACACACTCAGGAACTCTCAGAAACTCTCTGGCACTATCTGACTTTCTCAGAAACTCTCTGAAACTCTTTGACACTCTCTGAAACTCTCTGAAACTCTCTGACACTCTCTGACACTCCCTGACACTCTCTGAAACTCTCTGACACTCTCTGAAACTCTTTGACACTCTTTGACAATCTCAGACACTCTCAGACACTCTCTGAAACTCTCTGAAACTCTCTGACACTATCTGACACTTTCTGAAACTCTCGGACACTCTCTGAATCTCTCTGAAACTCTCCGACACTCAGTCAAACTCTCTGAAACTTTCTCGCACTCTCTGACACTCTCTGAAGATCTCTGAAACTCTCTGAAAATCTCTGACACTCTCTGAAACTCTGTGAAACTTCTGAAACACTCTGACACTCTCTGACATTCTCAGACACTCTCTGACACTCTCTGACACTTTCTGAAACTCTCTGACAGTATCTGACACTTTCTGAAACTCTCGGACACTCTCTGACACACTCTGCAACTCTGTGTCACTCTGTGACACTCTCTGACACTCTTTGAATCTCTCTGACACTCTCTGACACTCTCTGAAACTTTCTGACACTCTCTGATACTCTCTGAACATCTCTGAAACTCTCTGAAAATCTCTGACACTCTCTGACACTTTGTGACACTCTCAGATACTCTCTGACTCCCGCAGACACACTTCGACACACTCAGGAACTCTCAGAAACTCTCTGGCACTATCTGACTTTCTCAGAAACTCTCTGAAACTCTTTGACACTCTCTGAAACTCTCTGAAACTCTCTGACACTCTCTGACACTCCCTGACACTCTCTGAAACTCTCTGACACTCTCTGAAACTCTTTGACACTCTTTGACAATCTCAGACACTGTCTGACTCTATCTGAAACTCTCTGACACTCTCTGACACTCCCTGACACTGTCTGAAGCTCTCTGACACTCTCTGACACTCTCTGAAACTCTCTGAAACTCTCTGACACTCTCTGACACTCTCTGAAACTCTCTGACACTATCTGACACTTTCTGAATCTCTCGGACACTCTCTGAATCTCTCTGAAACTCTCCGACACTCTGTGACACTCTCTGAAACTTTCTGGCACACTCTGACACTCTCTGAAGATCTCTGAAACTCTCTGAAAATCTCTGACACGCTCTGAAACTCTCTGACACTCACTGACACTCTGTGGCACTCACCGACACTCTCTGAAGATCTCTGAAACTCTCTGAAAATCTCCGACACTCTCTGACACTCCCTGACACACTCTGAAACTCTCTGACACTCTCTGAAACTCTTTGACACTCTTTGACAATCTCAGACACTGTCTGACTCTATCTGAAACTCTCTGACACTCCCTGACACTGTCTGAAGCTCTCTGACACTCTCTGACCCTCTCTGAAACTCTCTGAAACTCTCTGACACTCTCTGACACTCTCTGACTCTCTCTGACACTATCTGACACTTTCTGAATCTCTCGGACACTCTCTGAATCTCTCTGAAACTCTCCGACACTCTGTGACACTCTCTGAAACTTTCTGGCACACTCTGACACTCTCTGAAGATCTCTGAAACTCTCTGAAAATCTCTGACACGCTCTGAAACTCTCTGACACTCACTGACACTCTGTGGCACTCACCGACACTCTCTGAAGATCTCTGAAACACTCTGAAAATCTCTGACACTCTCTGAAACTCTGTGACACTCTCTGAAACACTCTGACAATCTCTGACACTCTCCGGCACACTCAGAAATTGTCAGAAACTCTCAGGCACTCTCTGACACTCTCAGAAATTCTCTGAAACTCTCTGACACTCTCTGAAACCCTCCGGCACTCTCGGACACTCTCTGAAACTCGCTGAAACTCTTTGAGACTCTTTGACACTCTCAGACACTGTCTGACTCTCTCTGAAACTCTCTGAAACTCTCTGACACTCTCTGACACTCCCTGACACTCTCTGAAGCTTTCTGAAACTCTCTGACACTCTGTGACACCCTCTGAAACTCTCTGAAACTCCCGGACAATCTCTGAAACTTTCTGACACTCTCTGAAACTCTCTGAAACTGTTTGTAACTGTCTGACACTCTCAGAAACTCTCAGAAGCTCACTGAAACTCTCTGACACTCTCTGAAACTCTCAGACACTCTGTGACCCTCTCTGAAACTATCTGAGACTCTCTGAAACTCTCTGACACTCTCTGAAATTCTCTGAAACTCTGTGACACTCTCTGAAACTCTCTGGCACTCCCTGACACTCTCTGAAGCTCTCTGGCACTCTCTGAAAATCTCTGACACTCTCTGAAACTCTGTGACACTCTCTGAAAGACTCTGACACTCTCTTACACTCTCAGACACTCTCTGACACTCTCTGACACTTTCTGAAACTCTCTGACACTATCTGACTCTGTCTGAAACTCTCGGACAATCTCTGACACACTCTGCAACTCTATGACACTCTGTGACACTCTCTGACACTCTCTGAATCTCTCTGAAAAGCTCTGACACACTGTGACACTCTCTGAAACTCTCTGAAACTCCCTGACACTCTCTGACTCTCTCTGAAACTTTCTGACACTCTCTGACACTCTCTGAACATCTCTGAAACTCTCTGACACTCTCTGACACTCTCTGAAACTCTTTGACACTCTTTGACACTCTCAGACACTGTCTGACTCTCTCTGAAACTCTCTGACACTCTCTGACACTCCCTGACACTCTCTGAAACTCTCTGACACTCTCTGACACTCTCTGAAACTCTTTGACACTCTTTGACAATCTCAGACACTGTCTGACTCTATCTGAAACTCTGTGACACTCTCTGACACTCCCTGACTCTGTCTGAAGCTCTCTGACACTCTCTGACACTCTCTGAAACTCTCTGAAACTCTCTGACACTCTCTGACACTCTCTGAAACTCTCCGACACTCTGTGACACTCTCTGAAACTCCCTGACTCTGTCTGAAGCTCTCTGACACTCTCTGACACTCTCTGAAACTCTGACACTCTCTGAAACTCTCCGACACTCTGTGACACTCTCTGAAACTTTCAGGCACTCTCTGACACTCGCTGAAGATCTCTGAAACTCTCTGAAAATCCCTGACACTCTCTGAAACTCTGTGACACTCACTGACACTCTATGGCACTCACTGACACTCTCTGAAGATCTCTGAAACTCTCTGAAACTCTCTGACACTCTCTGACACGCTCTGAAACTCTCAGACACTCTCAGACACTCTCTGACACTCTCTGACACTATCTGAGACTCTCTGAAACTCTCTGACACTCTCTGAAATTCTCTGAAACTCTCTGACACTCTCTGACACTCTCTGAAACTCTCTGACACTCTCTGACACTCTCAGACACTCTCTGACACTCTCTGACACTTTCTGAAACTCTCTGACACTATCTGACACTTTCTGAATCTCTCGGAAAATCTCTGAATCTCTCTGAAACTCTCCGACACTCTGTGACACTCTCTGAAACTTTCTGGCACTCTCTGACACTCTCTGAAGATCTCTGGCACTCTCTGAAAATCTCTGAAACTCTGTGACACTCTGTGACACTCTCTGACACTTTCTGAAACTCTCTGACACTCTCTGACACTCTCTGAAACTCTCTGAAACTCTCTGACACTCTCTGACGCTCTCTGAAACTCTCTGACAATCTCTGACACTCACAGACACTCTCTGACACTCTCTGAAACCCTCTGACACTCTCTGACACTCTCTGAAACTCTTTGACACTCTTTGACACTCTCAGAAACTCTCAGAAGCTCACTGAAACTCTCTGACACTCTCTGACACTCTCTGAAACTCTCTGACACTCTCTGACACTCTCAGACACTCGCTGACACTCTGTGACACTTTCTGAAACTCTCTGACACTATCTGACACTTTCTGAATCTCTCGGACACTCTCTGAATCTCTCTGAAACTCTCCGACACTCTGTGACACTCTCTGAAACTTTCTGGCACTCTCTGACACTCTCTGAACATCTCTGAAACTCTCTGAAAATCTCTGACACTCTCTGACACTCTGTGACACTCTCAGATACTCTCTGACTCTCCCAGACACCCTCCGAAACTCTCAGAAACTGTCAGAAACTCTCTGGAACTCTCTGACACTCTCAGAAAGTCTCTGAAGCTCTCTGACTCTCTCTGAAACTCTCTGACACTCTCTGATGCTCTCTGACACTCTGAAACTCTGTGACACTCTTTGACACTCTCTGACACTCACTGACACTCTCTGAAACTCTCTGACACTCTCTGAAACTCTCTGAAACTGTCTGACACTCTCTGACAATCTCTGACACTCTCTGAATCTCTCTGAATCACTCTGACACTCTGTGACACTCTCTGAAACTCTCTGACACTCTCTGAAACTTTCAGACACTCTCTGAAACTCTCTGAAGCTCTCTGAAACTCTCTGAAACTCTCTGACACACTCTGCAACTCTGTGTCACTCTGTGACACTCTCTGACACTCTCTGAAACTCTCTGACAATCTCTGGCACTGTCAGACACTCTCAGACACTCTCTGAAGATCTCTGAAACTCTCTGACACTATCTGACACTTTCTGAATCTCTCGGACACTCTCTGAATCTCTCTGAAACTCTCCGACACTCTGTGACACTCTCTGAAACTTTCTGGCACTCTCTGACACTCTCTGAAGATCTCTGGCACACTCTGAAAATCTCTGACATACTCTGAAACTCTGTGACACTCTCTGAAAGACTCTGACACTCTCTTACACTCTCAGACACTCTCTGACACTCTCTGACACTTTCTGAAACTCTCTGACACTATCTGACTCTTTCTGAAACTCTCGGACAATCTCTGACACACTCTGCAACTCTATGACACTCTGTGACACTCTCTGACACTCTCTGAATCTCTCTGAAAAGCTCTGACACACTGTGACACTCTCTGAAACTCTCTGAAACTCCCTGACACTCTCTGAACATCTCTGAAACTCTCTGACACTCTCTGACACTCTCTGAAACTCTTTGACACTCTTTGACACTCTCAGACACTGTCTGACTCTCTCTGAAACTCTCGGACAATCTCTGACACACTCTGCAACTCTATGACACTCTGTGACACTCTCTGACACTCTCTGAATCTCTCTGAAAAGCTCTGACACACTGTGACTCTCTCTGAAACTTTCTGACACTCTCTGACACTCTCTGAACATCTCTGAAACTCTCTGACACTCTCTGACACTCTCTGAAACTCTTTGACACTCTTTGACACTCTCTGACACTCTCTGACACTCTCTGACACTTTCTGAAACTCTCTGACACTATCTGACACTTTCTGAATCTCTCGGAAAATCTCTGAATCTCTCTGAAACTCTCCGACACTCTGTGACACTCTCTGAAACTTTCTGGCACTCTCTGACACTCTCTGAAGATCTCTGGCACTCTCTGAAAATCTCTGAAACTCTGTGACACTCTGTGACACTCTCTGACACTTTCTGAAACTCTCTGACACTCTCGGACACTCTCTGAAACTCTCTGAAACTCTCTGACACTCTCTGACGCTCTCTGAAACTCTCTGACAATCTCTGACACTCACAGACACTCTCTGACACTCTCTGAAACCCTCTGACACTCTCTGACACTCTCTGAAACTCTTTGACACTCTTTGACACTCTCAGAAACTCTCAGAAGCTCACTGAAACTCTCTGACACTCTCTGACACTCTCTGAAACTCTCAGACACTCTCAGACACTCTCTGACACTCTCTGACACTATCTGAGACTCTCTGAAACTCTCTGACACTCTCTGAAATTCTCTGAAACTCTCTGACACTCTCTGACACTCTCTGAAACTCTCTGACACTCTCTGACACTCTCAGACACTCGCTGACACTCTGTGACACTTTCTGAAACTCTCTGACACTATCTGACACTTTCTGAATCTCTCGGACACTCTCTGAATCTCTCTGAAACTCTCCGACACTCTGTGACACTCTCTGAAACTTTCTGGCACTCTCTGACACTCTCTGAACATCTCTGAAACTCTCTGAAAATCTCTGACACTCTCTGACACTCTGTGACACTCTCAGATACTCTCTGACTCTCCCAGACACCCTCCGAAACTCTCAGAAACTGTCAGAAACTCTCTGGAACTCTCTGACACTCTCAGAAAGTCTCTGAAGCTCTCTGACTCTCTCTGAAACTCTCTGACACTCTCTGATGCTCTCTGACACTCTGAAACTCTGTGACACTCTTTGACACTCTCTGACACTCACTGACTCTCTCTGAAACTCTCTGACACTCTCTGAAACTCTCTGAAACTGTCTGACACTCTCTGACAATCTCTGACACTCTCTGAATCTCTCTGAATCACTCTGACACTCTGTGACACTCTCTGAAACTCTCTGACACTCTTTGAAACTTTCAGACACTCTCTGAAACTCTCTGAAGCTCTCTGAAACTCTCTGAAACTCTCTGACACTCTCTGACACTCTCTGAAACTCTCTGAAACTCTCTGACACTCTCTGACACTCTCTGAAACTCTCTGACAATCTCTGGCACTCTCAGACACTCTCAGACACTCTCTGAAGATCTCTGAAACTCTCTGACACTATCTGACACTTTCTGAATCTCTCGGACACTCTCTGAATCTCTCTGAAACTCTCCAACACTCTGTCACACTCTCTGAAACTTTCTCGCACTCTCTGACACTCTCTGAAGATCTCTGAAACTCTCTGATATTCTCAGACACTCTCTGACACTCTCTGACACTTTCTGAAACTCTCTGACAGTATCTGACACTTTCGGAAACTCTCGGACACTCTCTGACACAATCTGCAACTCTGTGTCACTCTGTGACACTCTCTGACACTCTCTGAAACTCTCTGACAATCTCTGGCACTGTCAGACACTCTCAGACACTCTCTGAAGATCTCTGAAACTCTCTGACACTATCTGACACTTTCTGAATCTCTCTGACGCTCTCTGAAACTCTCTGACAATCTCTGACACTCACAGACACTCTCTGACACTCTCTGAAACCCTCTGACACTCTCTGACACTCTCTGAAACTCTTTGACACTCTTTGACACTCTCAGAAACTCTCAGAAGCTCACTGAAACTCTCTGACACTCTCTGACACTCTCTGAAACTCTCAGACACTCTCAGACACTCTCTGACACTCTCTGACACTATCTGAGACTCTCTGAAACTCTCTGACACTCTCTGAAATTCTCTGAAACTCTCTGACACTCTCTGACACTCTCTGAAACTCTCTGACACTCTCTGACACTCTCAGACACTCGCTGACACTCTGTGACACTTTCTGAAACTCTCTGACACTATCTGACACTTTCTGAATCTCTCGGACACTCTCTGAATCTCTCTGAAACTCTCCGACACTCTGTGACACTCTCTGAAACTTTCTGGCACTCTCTGACACTCTCTGAACATCTCTGAAACTCTCTGAAAATCTCTGACACTCTCTGACACTCTGTGACACTCTCAGATACTCTCTGACTCTCCCAGACACCCTCCGAAACTCTCAGAAACTGTCAGAAACTCTCTGGAACTCTCTGACACTCTCAGAAAGTCTCTGAAGCTCTCTGACTCTCTCTGAAACTCACTGACACTCTCTGATGCTCTCTGACACTCTGAAACTCTGTGACACTCTTTGACACTCTCTGACACTCACTGACTCTCTCTGAAACTCTCTGACACTCTCTGAAACTCTCTGAAACTGTCTGACACTCTCTGACAATCTCTGACACTCTCTGAATCTCTCTGAATCACTCTGACACTCTGTGACACTCTCTGAAACTCTCTGACACTCTCTGACACTCTCTGAAACTCTCTGAAACTCTCTGACACTCTCTGACACTCTCTGAAACTCTCTGACAATCTCTGGCACTCTCAGACACTCTCAGACACTCTCTGAAGATCTCTGAAACTCTCTGAAACTCTCTGACACTCTCTGACACTCTCTGAATCTCTCTGAAACTCTCCAACACTCTGTCACACTCTCTGAAACTTTCTCGCACTCTCTGACACTCTCTGAAGATCTCTGAAACTCTCTGATATTCTCAGACACTCTCTGACACTCTCTGACACTTTCTGAAACTCTCTGACAGTATCTGACACTTTCGGAAACTCTCGGACACTCTCTGACACACTCTGCAACTCTGTGTCACTCTGTGACACTCTCTGACACTCTCTGAAACTCTCTGACAATCTCTGGCACTGTCAGTCACTCTCAGACACTCTCTGAAGATCTCTGAAACTCTCTGACACTATCTGACACTTTCTGAATCTCTCGGACACTCTCTGAATCTCTCTGAAACTCTCCGACACTCTGTGACACTCTCTGAAACTTTCTGGCACTCTCTGACACTCTCTGAAGATCTCTGGCACTCTCTGAAAATCTCTGACATACTCTGAAACTCTGTGACACTCTCTGAAAGACTCTGACACTCTCTTACACTCTCAGACACTCTCTGACACTCTCTGACACTTTCTGAAACTCTCTGACACTATCTGACTCTTTCTGAAACTCTCGGACAATCTCTGACACACTCTGCAACTCTATGACACTCTGTGACACTCTCTGACACTCTCTGAAACTCCCTGACACTCTCTGAACATCTCTGAAACTCTCTGACACTCTCTGACACTCTCTGAAACTCTTTGACACTCTTTGACACTCTCAGACACTGTCTGACTCTCTCTGAAACTCTCGGACAATCTCTGACACACTCTGCAACTCTATGACACTCTGTGACACTCTCTGACACTCTCTGAATCTCTCTGAAAAGCTCTGACACACTGTGACTCTCTCTGAAACTTTCTGACACTCTCTGACACTCTCTGAACATCTCTGAAACTCTCTGACACTCTCTGACACTCTCTGAAACTCTTTGACACTCTTTGACACTCTCAGACACTGTCTGACTCTCTCTGAAACTCTCTGACACCCTCTGACACTCCCTGACACTCTCTGAAACTCTCTGACACTCTCTGACACTCTCTGAAACTCTTTGACACTCTTTGACAATCTCAGACACTGTCTGACTCTCTCTGAAACTCTCTGACACTCTCTGACACTCCCTGACACTCTCTGAAACTCTCTGACACTCTCTGAAACTCTCTGAAACTCTCTGACACTCTCTGAAACTCTCCGACACTCTGTGACACTCTCTGACACTCCCTGACTCTGTCTGAAGCTCTCTGACACTCTCTGACACTCTCTGAAACTCTCTGAAACTCTCTGACACTCCCTGACACTCTCTGAAACTCTCCGACACTCTGTGACACTGTCTGAAACTTTCTGGCACTCTCTGACACTCGCTGAAGATCTCTGAAACTCTCTGAAAATCCCTGACACTCTGAAACTCTCTGACACTCACTGACACTCTATGGCACTCACTGACACTCTCTGAACTTCTCTGAAACTCTCTGAAACTCTCTGACACTCTCTGACACTCTCTGAAACTCTCAGACACTCTCAGACACTCTCTGACACTCTCTGACACTATCTGAGACTCTCTGAAACTCTCTGACACTCTCTGAAATTCTCTGAAACTCTCTGACACTCTCTGACACTCTCTGAAACTCTCTGACACTCTCAGACACTCTCAGACACTCTCTGAAGATCTCTGAATCTCTCTGACACTATCTGACACTTTCTGAATCTCTCGGACACTCTCTGAATCTCTCTGAAACTCTCCGACACTCTGTGACACTCTCTGAAACTTTCTGGCACTCTCTGACACTCTCTGAAGATCTCTGGCACTCTCTGAAAATCTCTGACATACTCTGAAACTCTGTGACACTCTCTGAAAGACTCTGACACTCTCTTTCACTCTCAGACACTCTCTGACACTCTCTGACACTTTCTGAAACTCTCTGACACTATCTGACTCTTTCTGAAACTCTCGGACAATCTCTGACACACTCTGCAACTCTATGACACTCTGTGACACTCTCTGACACTCTCTGAATCTCTCTGAAAAGCTCTGACACACTGTGACACTCTCTGAAACTCTCTGAAACTCCCTGACACTCTCTGAACATCTCTGAAACTCTCTGACACTCTCTGACACTCTCTGAAACTCTTTGACACTCTTTGACACTCTCAGACACTGTCTGACTCTCTCTGAAACTCTCGGACAATCTCTGACACACTCTGCAACTCTATGACACTCTGTGACACTCTCTGACACTCTCTGAATCTCTCTGAAAAGCTCTGACACACTGTGACTCTCTCTGAAACTTTCTGACACTCTCTGACACTCTCTGAACATCTCTGAAACTCTCTGACACTCTCTGACACTCTCTGAAACTCTTTGACACTCTTTGACACTCTCAGACACTGTCTGACTCTCTCTGAAGCTCTCTGACACCCTCTGACACTCCCTGACACTCTCTGAAACTCTCTGACACTCTCTGACACTCTCTGAAACTCTTTGACACTCTTTGACAATCTCAGACACTGTCTGACTCTCTCTGAAACTCTCTGACACTCTCTGACACTCCCTGACACTCTCTGAAACTCTCTGACACTCTCTGAAACTCTCTGAAACTCTCTGACACTCTCTGAAACTCTCCGACACTCTGTGACACTCTCTGACACTCCCTGACTCTGTCTGAAGCTCTCTGACACTCTCTGACACTCTCTGAAACTCTCTGAAACTCTCTGACACTCCCTGACACTCTCTGAAACTCTCCGTCACTCTGTGACACTGTCTGAAACTTTCTGGCACTCTCTGACACTCGCTGAAGATCTCTGAAACTCTCTGAAAATCCCTGACACTCTGAAACTCTCTGACACTCACTGACACTCTATGGCACTCACTGACACTCTCTGAACTTCTCTGAAACTCTCTGAAACTCTCTGACACTCTCTGACACTCTCTGAAACTCTCAGACACTCTCAGACACTCTCTGACACGCTCTGACACTATCTGAGACTCTCTGAAACTCTCTGACACTCTCTGAAATTCTCTGAAACTCTCTGACACTCTCTGACACTCTCTGAAACTCTCTGACACTCTCAGACACTCTCTGACACTCTCTGACACTTTCTGAAACTCTCTGACACTATCTGACACTTTCTGAATCTCTCGGAAAATCTCTGAATCTCTCTGAAACTCTCCGACACTCTGTGACACTCTCTGAAACTTTCTGGCACTCTCTGACACTCTCTGAAGATCTCTGGCACTCTCTGAAAATCTCTGAAACTCTGTGACACTCTCTGACACTCTCTGACACTTTCTGAAACTCTCTGACACTCTCTGTCACTCTCTGAAACTCTCTGAAACTCTCTGACACTCTCTGACGCTCTCTGAAACTCTCTGACAATCTCTGACACTCTCAGACACTCTCTGACACTCTCTGAAACCCTCTGACACTCTCTGACACTCTCTGAAACTCTTCGACACTCTTTGATACTCTAAGAAACTCTCAGAAGCTCAATGAAACTCTCTGACACTCTCTGACACTCTCTGAAACTCTCAGACACTCTCAGACACTCTCTGACACTCTCTGACACTATCTGAGACTCTCTGAAACTCTCTGACACTCTCTGACACTCTCTGAAACTCTCAGACACTCTCTGACACCCTCTGACACTCCCTGACACTCTCTGAAACTCTCTGACACTCTCTGACACTCTCTGAAACTCTTTGACACTCTTTGACAATCTCAGACACTGTCTGACTCTCTCTGAAACTCTCTGACACTCTCTGACACTCCCTGACACTCTCTGAAACTCTCTGACACTCTCTGAAACTCTCTGAAACTCTCTGACACTCTCTGAAACTCTCCGACACTCTGTGACACTCTCTGACACTCCCTGACTCTGTCTGAAGCTCTCTGACACTCTCTGACACTCTCTGAAACTCTCTGAAACTCTCTGACACTCCCTGACACTCTCTGAAACTCTCCGACACTCTGTGACACTGTCTGAAACTTTCTGGCACTCTCTGACACTCGCTGAAGATCTCTGAAACTCTCTGAAAATCCCTGACACTCTGAAACTCTCTGACACTCACTGACACTCTATGGCACTCACTGACACTCTCTGAACTTCTCTGAAACTCTCTGACACTCTCTGACACTCTCTGAAACTCTCAGACACTCTCAGACACTCTCTGACACTCTCTGACACTATCTGAGACTCTCTGAAACTCTCTGACACTCTCTGAAATTCTCTGAAACTCTCTGACACTCTCTGAAACTCTCTGACACTCTCTGACACTCTCAGACACTCTGACACTCTCTGACACTTTCTGAAACTCTCTGACACTATCTGACACTTTCTGAATCTCTCGGAAAATCTCTGAATCTCTCTGAAACTCTCCGACACTCTGTGACACTCTCTGAAACTTTCTGGCACTCTCTGACACTCTCTGAAGATCTCTGGCACTCTCTGAAAATCTCTGAAACTCTGTGACACTCTCTGACACTCTCTGACACTTTCTGAAACTCTCTGACACTCTCTGACACTCTCTGAAACTCTCTGAAACTCTCTGACACTCTCTGACGCTCTCTGAAACTCTCTGACAATCTCTGACACTCTCAGACACTCTCTGACACTCTCTGAAACCCTCTGACACTCTCTGACACTCTCTGAAACTCTTCGACACTCTTTGATACTCTAAGAAACTCTCAGAAGCTCACTGAAACTCTCTGACACTCTCTGACACTCTCTGAAACTCTCAGACACTCTCAGACACTCTCTGACACTCTCTGACACTATCTGAGACTCTCTGAAACTCTCTGACACTCTCTGAAATTCTCTGAAACTCTCTGACACTCTCTGACACTCTCTGAAACTCTCTGACACTCTCTGACACTCTCAGACACTCGCTGACACTCTGTGACACTTTCTGAAACTCTCTGACACTATCTGACACTTTCTGAATCTCTCGGACACTCTCTGAATCTCTCTGAAACTCTCCGACACTCTGTGACACTCTCTGAAACTTTCTGGCACTCTCTGACACTCTCTGAACATCTCTGAAACTCTCTGAAAATCTCTGACACTCTCTGACACTCTGTGACACTCTCAGATACTCTCTGACTCTCCCAGACACCCTCCGAAACTCTCAGAAACTGTCAGAAACTCTCTGGAACTCTCTGACACTCTCAGAAAGTCTCTGAAACTCTCTGACTCTCTCTGAAACTCTCTGACACTCTCTGATGCTCTCTGACACTCTGAAACTCTGTGACACTCTTTGACACTCTCTGACACTCACTGACTCTCTCTGAAACTCTCTGACACTCTCTGAAACTCTCTGAAACTGTCTGACACTCTCTGACAATCTCTGACACTCTCTGAATCTCTCTGAATCACTCTGACACTCTGTGACACTCTCTGAAACTCTCTGAAACTTTCAGACACTCTCTGAAACTCTCTGAAGCTCTCTGAAACTCTCTGAAACTCTCTGACACTCTCTGACACTCTCTGAAACTCTCTGAAACTCTCTGACACTCTCTGACACTCTCTGAAACACTCTGACAATCTCTGGCACTCTCAGAAACTCTCAGACACTCTCTGAAGATCTCTGAAACTCTCTGACACTATCTGACACTTTCTGAATCTCTCGGACACTCTCTGAATCTCTCTGAAACTCTCCGACACTCTGTCACACTCTCTGAAACTTTCTCGCACTCTCTGACACTCTCTGAAGATCTCTGAAACTCTCTGATATTCTCAGACACTCTCTGACACTCTCTGACACTTTCTGACACTCCCTGACACTCTCTGAAACTCTTTGACAATCTCAGACACTGTCTGACTCTATCTGAAACTCTGTGACACTCTCTGACACTCCCTGACACTGTCTGAAGCTCTCTGACACTCTCTGAAACTCTCTGAAACTCTCTGACACTCTCTGACACTCTCTGAAACTCTCCGACACTCTGTGACACTCTCTGAAACTTTCAGGCACTCTCTGACACTCGCTGAAGATCTCTGAAACTCTCTGAAAATCCCTGACACTCTCTGAAACTCTCTGACACTCACTGACACTCTATGGCACTCACTGACACTCTCTGAAGATCTCTGAAACTCTCTGAAACTCTCTGACACTCTCTGACACTCTCTGAAACTCTCAGACACTCTCAGACACTCTCTGACACTCTCTGACACTATCTGAGACTCTCTGAAACTCTCTGACACTCTCTGAAATTCTCTGAAACTCTCTGACACTCTCTGACACTCTCTGAAACTCTCTGACACTCTCTGACACTCTCAGACACTCTCTGACACTCTCTGACACTTTCTGAAACTCTCTGACACTATCTGACACTTTCTGAATCTCTCGGAAAATCTCTGAATCTCTCTGAAACTCTCCGACACTCTGTGACACTCTCTGAAACTTTCTGGCACTCTCTGACACTCTCTGAAGATCTCTGGCACTCTCTGAAAATCTCTGAAACTCTGTGACACTCTCTGACACTCTCTGACACTTTCTGAAACTCTCTGACACTCTCTGAAACTCTCTGAAACTCTCTGACACTCTCTGACGCTCTCTGAAACTCTCTGACAATCTCTGAAACCCTCTGACACTCTCTGACACTCTGAAACTCTTTGACTCTCTTTGACACTCTCAGAAACACTCAGAAGCTCACTGAAACTCTCTGACACTCTCTGACACTCTCTGAAACTCTCAGACACTCTCAGACACTCTCTGACACTCTCTGACACTATCTGAGACTCTCTGAAACTCTCTGACACTCTCTGAAATTCTCTGAAACTCTCTGACACTCTCTGACACTCTCTGAAACTCTCTGACACTCTCTGACACTCTCAGACACTCGCTGACACTCTGTGACACTTTCTGAAACTCTCTGACACTATCTGACACTTTCTGAATCTCTCGGACACTCTCTGAATCTCTCTGAAACTCTCCGACACTCTGTGACACTCTCTGAAACTTTCTGGCACTCTCTGACACTCTCTGAACATCTCTGAAACTCTCTGAAAATCTCTGACACTCTCTGACACTCTGTGACACTCTCAGATACTCTCTGACTCTCCCAGACACCCCCCGACACTCTCAGAAACTGTCAGAAACTCTCTGGAACTCTCTGACACTCTCAGAAAGTCTCTGAAACTCTCTGACTCTCTCTGAAACTCTCTGACACTCTCTGATGCTCTCTGACACTCTGAAACTCTGTGACACTCTTTGACACTCTCAGACATTCACTGACTCTCTCTGAAACTCTCTGACACTCTCTGAAACTCTCTGAAACTGTCTGACACTCTGACAATCTCTGACACTCTCTGAATCTCTCTGAATCACTCTGACAATCTGTGACACTCTCTGAAACTCTCTGACACTCTCTGAAACTTTCAGACACTCTCTGAAACTCTCTGAAGCTCTCTGAAACTCTCTGAAACTCTGTGACACTCTCTGACACTCTCTGAAACTCTCTGAAACTCTCTGACACTCTCTGACACTCTCTGAAACTCTCTGACAATCTCTGGCACTCTCAGACACTCTCAGACACTCTCTGAAGATCTCTGAAACTCTCTGACACTATCTGACACTTTCTGAATCTCTCGGACACTCTCTGAATCTCTCTGAAACTCTCCGACACTCTGTCACACTCTCTGAAACTTTCTCGCACTCTCTGACACTCTCTGAAGATCTCTGAAACTCTCTGATATTCTCAGACACTCTCTGACACTCTCTGACACTTTCTGAAACTCTCTGACAGTATCTGACACTTTCGGAAACTCTCGGACACTCTCTGACACACTCTGCAACTCTGTGTCACTCTGTGACACTCTCTGACACTCTCTGACACTCTCTGAATCTCTCCGAAACTCTCTGACACTCTGTGACACTCTGTAACTCTCTGAAACTCCCTGACACTCTCTGACACTCTCTGAACATCTCTGAAACGCTCTGAAAATCTCTGACACTCTCTGACACTCTGTGACACTCTCAGACACTCTCTGACTCACGCAGACACACTTCGACACACTCAGAAACTCTCAGAAACTCTCTGACACTCTCAGAACCTCTCTGAAACTCTTTGACACTCTCTGAAACTCTCTGACACTCTCTGACACTCTCTGACACCCTCTGAAACACTTTGACACTCTTTGACACTCTCAGACACTATCTGACTCTCTCTGAAACTCTCTGACACTCTCTGACACTCCCTGAAACTCTCTGAAGCTCTCTGACACTCTCTGACACTCTCTGAAACTCTTTGACACTCTTTGACAATCTCAAACACTGTCTGACTCTATCTGAAACTCTCTGACACTCTCTGACACTCCCTGACACTGTCTGAAGCTCTCTGACACTCTCTGACACTCTCTGAAACTCTCTGAAACTCTCTGACACTCTGTGAAACTCTCTGAAAATCTCTGACATTCTCTGAGTCTCTCCGACACACTCAGAAACTGTCAGAAACTCTCAGGCACTCTCTGACACTCTCAGAATGTCTCTGAAACTCTCTGACACTCTCTGAAACACTCTGACACTCTCAGACACTTTCTGACTCTCTCTGAAACTCTCTACTATCTCTGACACTCTCTGACACTCTCTGAAGCTCTCTGATACTCTCTGACATTCTGTGACACTCTCTGAAATTCTCTAAAAGTCTATGACACTCTCTGACACTCTCTTGAAACATTCCGACACTCTCTGAAACACTCTGAAACACTCTGAAGATCTCTGAAACTCTCTGAAACTCTCTGACAATCTCAGAAAATCTCAGAAACTCTCTGAAACTCTCTGAAACTCTCTGAAACTCTCTGACACTCTGTGACAATCTCTGAAACTCTCTGACACTCTCTGACACTCGATGACTCTCTCTGAATCTCGCAGACACTCTCTGATACTCTCTGACAATCACTGACACTATCTGACACTGTCTGACAATCTCTGAAACGCTCTGACACTCACTGACACTCTGTGGCACTCACTGACACTCTCTGAAGATCACTGAAACTCTCTGAAAATCTCTGACACTCTCTGAAACTCTGTGACACTCTCTGAAACACTCTGACACTCTCTGACACTCTCCGGCACACTCAGAAACTGTCAGAAACTCTCAGGCACTCTCTGACACTCTCAGAAATTCTCTGAAACTCTCTGACACTCTCTGAAACCCTCTGACACTCTCTGACACTCTCTGACACTCTCTGAAACTCTTTGACACTCTTTGACACTCTCAGACACTGTCTGACTCTCTCTGAAACTCTCTGAAACTCTCTGACACTCTCTGACACTCCCTGACACTCTCTGAAGCTTTCTGAAACTCTCTGACACTCTGTGACACCCTCTGAAACTCTCTGAAACTCTCGGACACTCTCTGAAACTTTCTGACACTCTCTGAAACTCTCTGAAACTCTTTGTAACTCTCTGACAATCTCAGAAACTCTCAGAAGCTCACTGAAACTCTCTGACACTCTCTGACACTCTCTGAAACTCTCAGACACTCTCAGACACTCTCTGACACTCTCTGACACTATCTGAGACTCTCTGAAACTCTCTGACACTCTCTGACACTCTCTGAAACTGTCTGAAACTCTCTGACACGCTCTGAAACTCTCTGAAACTGTCTGACACTCTCTGACAATCTCGGACAATCTCTGAATCTCTCTGAATCACTCTGACACTCTGTGACACTCTCTGAAACTCTGTGACACTCTCTGAAACTTTCTGACACTCTCTGAAACTCTCTGAAGCTCTCTGAAACTCTCTGAAACTCTCTGACACTCTCTGACACTCTCTAAAACTCTCTGACACTCTCTGAAACTCTTTGACACTCTTTGACAATCTCAGACACTCTCAGACACTCTCTGAAACTCTCTGAAACTCTCTGACACTATCTGACACTTTCTGAAACTCTCGGACACTCTCTGAATCTCTCTGAAACTCTCCGACACTCAGTCAAACTCTCTGAAACTTTCTCGCACTCTCTGACACTCTCTGAAGATCTCTGAAACTCTCTGAAAATCTCTGACACTCTCTGAAACTCTGTGAAACTCTCTGAAACACTCTGACACTCTCTGACATTCTCAGACACTCTCTGACACTCTCTGACACTTTCTGAAACTCTCTGACACTTTCTGAAACTCTCGGACACTCTCTGACACACTCTGCAACTCTGTGTCACTCTGTGACACTCTCTGACACTCTTTGAATCTCTCTGACACTCTCTGACACTCTCTGAAACTTTCTGACACTCTCTGATACTCTCTGAACATCTCTGAAACTCTCTGAAAATCTCTGACACTCTCTGACACTTTGTGACACTCTCAGATACTCTCTGACTCCCGCAGACACACTTCGACACACTCAGGAACTCTCAGAAACTCTCTGGCACTATCTGACTTTCTCAGAAACTCTCTGAAACTCTTTGACACTCTCTGAAACTCTCTGAAACTCTCTGACACTCTCTGACACTCCCTGACACTCTCTGAAACTCTCTGACACTCTCTGAAACTCTTTGACACTCTTTGACAATCTCAGACACTGTCTGACTCTATCTGAAACTCTCTGACACTCTCTGACACTCCCTGACACTGTCTGAAGCTCTCTGACACTCTCTGACACTCTCTGAAACGCTCTGAAACTCTCTGACACTCTCTGACACTCTCTGAAACTCTCTGACACTATCTGACACTTTCTGAATCTCTCGGACACTCTCTGAATATCTCTGAAACTCTCCGACACTCTGTGACACTCTCTGAAACTTTCTGGCACCCTCTGACACTCTCTGAAGATCTCTGAAACTCTCTGAAAATCTCTGACACGCTCTGAAACTCTCTGACACTCACTGACACTCTGTGGCACTCACCGACACTCTCTGAAGATCTCTGAAACTCTCTGAAAATCTCCGACACTCTCTGACACTCCCTGACACACTCTGAAACTCTCTGACACTCTCTGAAACTCTTTGACACTCTTTGACAATCTCAGACACTGTCTGACTCTATCTGAAACTCTCTGACACTCTCTGACACTCCCTGACACTTTCTGAAGCTCTCTGACACTCTCTGACCCTCTCTGAAACTCTCTGAAACTCTCTGACACTCTCTGACACTCTCTGACTCTCTCTGACACTATCTGACACTTTCTGAATCTCTCGGACACTCTCTGAATCTCTCTGAAACTCTCCGACACTCTGTGACACTCTCTGAAACTTTCTGGCACACTCTGACACTCTCTGAAGATCTCTGAAACTCTCTGAAAATCTCTGACACGCTCTGAAACTCTCTGACACTCACTGACACTCTGTGGCACTCACCGACACTCTCTGAAGATCTCTGAAACTCTCTGAAAATCTCTGACACTCTCTGAAACTCTGTGACACTCTCTGAAACACTCTGACAATCTCTGACACTCTCCGGCACACTCAGAAATTGTCAGAAACTCTCAGGCACTCTCTGACACTCTCAGAAATTCTCTGAAACTCTCTGACACTCTCTGAAACCCTCCGGCACTCTCGGACACTCTCTGAAACTCGCTGAAACTCTTTGAGACTCTTTGACACTGTCTGACTCTCTCTGACTCTCTCTGAAACTCTCTGAAACTCTCTGACACTCTCTGACACTCCCTGACACTCTCTGAAGCTTGCTGAAACTCTCTGACACTCTGTGACACCCTCTGAAACTCTCTGAAACTCCCGGACAATCTCTGAAACTTTCTGACACTCTCTGAAACTCTCTGAAACTGTTTGTAACTGTCTGACACTCTCAGAAACTCTCAGAAGCTCACTGAAACTCTCTGACACTCTCTGAAACTCTCAGACACTCTCAGACACTCTCTGACACTCTCTGAAACTATCTGAGACTCTTTGAAACTCTCTGACACTCTCTGAAATTCTCTGAAACTCTGTGACACTCTCTGAAACTCTCTGGCACTCCCTGACACTCTCTGAAGATCTCTGGCACTTTCTGAAAATCTCTGACACTCTCTGAAACTCTGTGACACTCTCTGAAAGACTCTGACACTCTCTTACACTCTCAGACACTCTCTGACACTCTCTGACACTTTCTGAAACTCTCTGACACTATCTGACTCTTTCTGAAACTCTCGGACAATCTCTGACACACTCTGCAACTCTATGACACTCTGTGACACTCTCTGACACTCTCTGAATCTCTCTGAAAAGCTCTGACACACTGTGACACTCTCTGAAACTCTCTGAAACTCCCTGACACTCTCTGACTCTCTCTGAAACTTTCTGACACTCTCTGACACTCTCTGAACATCTCTGAAACTCTCTGACACTCTCTGACACTCTCTGAAACTCTTTGACACTCTTTGACACTCTCAGACACTGTCTGACTCTCTCTGAAACTCTCTGACACTCTCTGACACTCCCTGACACTCTCTGAAACTCTCTGACACTCTCTGACACTCTCTGAAACTCTTTGACACTCTTTGACAATCTCAGACACTGTCTGACTCTATCTGAAACTCTGTGACACTCTCTGACACTCCCTGACTCTGTCTGAAGCTCTCTGACACTCTCTGACACTCTCTGAAACTCTCTGAAACTCTCTGACACTCTCTGACACTCTCTGAAACTCTCCGACACTCTGTGACACTCTCTGACACTCCCTGACTCTGTCTGAAGCTCTCTGACACTCTCTGACACTCTCTGAAACTCTGACACTCTCTGACACTCTCTGAAACTCTCCGACACTCTGTGACACTCTCTGAAACTTTCAGGCACTCTCTGACACTCGCTGAAGATCTCTGAAACTCTCTGAAAATCCCTGACACTCTGAAACTCTCTGACACTCACTGACACTCTATGGCACTCACTGACACTCTCTGAACTTCTCTGAAACTCTCTGAAACTCTCTGACACTCTCTGACACTCTCTGAAACTCTCAGACACTCTCAGACACTCTCTGACACTCTCTGACACTATCTGAGACTCTCTGAAACTCTCTGACACTCTCTGAAATTCTCTGAAACTCTCTGACACTCTCTGACACTCTCTGAAACTCTCTGACACTCTCTGACACTCTCAGCCACTCTCTGACACTCTCTGACACTTTCTGAAACTCTCTGACACTATCTGACACTTTCTGAATCTCTCGGAAAATCTCTGAATCTCTCTGAAACTCTCCGACACTCTGTGACACTCTCTGAAACTTTCTGGCACTCTCTGACACTCTCTGAAGATCTCTGGCACTCTCTGAAAATCTCTGAAACTCTGTGACACTCTGTGACACTCTCTGACACTTTCTGAAACTCTCTGACACTCTCTGACACTCTCTGAAACTCTCTGAAACTCTCTGACACTCTCTGACGCTCTCTGAAACTCTCTGACAATCTCTGACACTCACAGACACTCTCTGACACTCTCTGAAACCCTCTGACACTCTCTGACACTCTCTGAAACTCTTTGACACTCTTTGACACTCTCAGAAACTCTCAGAAGCTCACTGAAACTGTCTAACACTCTCTGACACTCTCTGAAACTCTCAGACACTCTCAGACACTCTCTGACACTCTCTGACACTATCTGAAATTCTCTGAAACTCTCTGACACTCTCTGACACTCTCTGAAACTCTCTGACACTCTCTGACACTCTCAGACACTCGCTGACACTCTGTGACACTTTCTGAAACTCTCTGACACTATCTGACACTTTCTGAATCTCTCGGACACTCTCTGAATCTCTCTGAAACTCTCCGACACTCTGTGACACTCTCTGAAACTTTCTGGCACTCTCTGACACTCTCTGAACATCTCTGAAACTCTCTGAAAATCTCTGACACTCTCTGACACTCTGTGACACTCTCAGATACTCTCTGACTCTCCCAGACACCCTCCGAAACTCTCAGAAACTGTCGGAAACTCTCTGGAACTCTCTGACACTCTCAGAAAGTCTCTGAAGCTCTCTGACTCTCTCTGAAACTCTCTGACACTCTCTGATGCTCTCTGACACTCTGAAACTCTGTGACACTCTTTGACACTCTCTGACACTCACTGACTCTCTCTGAAACTCTCTGACACTCTCTGAAACTCTCTGAAACTGTCTGACACTCTCTGACAATCTCTGACACTCTCTGAATCTCTCTGAATCACTCTGACACTCTGTGACACTCTCTGAAACTCTCTGACACTCTCTGAAACTTTCAGACACTCTCTGAAACTCTCTGAAGCTCTCTGAAACTCTCTGAAACTCTCTGACACTCTCTGACACTCTCTGAAACTCTCTGAAACTCTCTGACACTCTCTGACACTCTCTGAAACTCTCTGACAATCTCTGGCACTCTCAGACACTCTCAGACACTCTCTGAAGATCTCTGAAACTCTCTGACACTATCTGACACTTTCTGAATCTCTCGGACACTCTCTGAATCTCTCTGAAACTCTCCAACACTCTGTCACACTCTCTGAAACTTTCCCGCACTCTCTGACACTCTCTGAAGATCTCAGAAACTCTCTGATATTCTCAGACACTCTCTGACACTCTCTGACACTTTCTGAAACTCTCTGACAGTATCTGACACTTTCGGAAACTCTCGGACACTCTCTGACACACTCTGCAACTCTGTGTCACTCTGTGACACTCTCTGACACTCTCTGAAACTCTCTGACAATCTCTGGCACTGTCAGACACTCTCAGACACTCTCTGAAGATCTCTGAAACTCTCTGACACTATCTGACACTTTCTGAATCTCTCGGACACTCTCTGAATCTCTCTGAAACTCTCCGACACTCTGTGACACTCTCTGAAACTTTCTGGCTCTCTCTGACACTCTCTGAAGATCTCTGGCACTCTCTGAAAATCTCTGACATACTCTGAAACTCTGTGACACTCTCTGAAAGACTCTGACACTCTCTTACACTCTCAGACACTCTCTGACACTCTCTGACACTTTCTGAAACTCTCTGACACTATCTGACTCTTTCTGAAACTCTCGGACAATCTCTGACACACTCTGCAACTCTATGACACTCTGTGACACTCTCTGACACTCTCTGAATCTCTCTGAAAAGCTCTGACACACTGTGACACTCTCTGAAACTCTCTGAAACTCCCTGACACTCTCTGAACATCTCTGAAACTCTCTGACACTCTCTGACACTCTCTGAAACTCTTTGACACTCTTTGACACTCTCAGACACTGTCTGACTCTCTCTGAAACTCTCGGACAATCTCTGACACACTCTGCAACTCTATGACACTCTGTGACACTCTCTGAATCTCTCTGAAAAGCTCTGACACACTGTGACTCTCTCTGAAACTTTCTGACACTCTCTGACACTCTCTGAACATCTCTGAAACTCTCTGACACTCTCTGACACTCTCTGAAACTCTTTGACACTCTTTGACACTCTCAGACACTGTCTGACTCTCTCTGAAACTCTCTGACACCCTCTGACACTCCCTGACACTCTCTGAAACTCTCTGACACTCTCTGACACTCTCTGAAACTCTTTGACACTCTTTAACAATCTCAGACACTGTCTGACTCTCTCTGAAACTCTCTGACACTCTCTGACACTCCCTGACACTCTCTGAAACTCTCTGACACTCTCTGAAACTCTCTGAAACTCTCTGAAACTCTCCGACACTCTGTGACACTCTCTGACACTCCCTGACTCTGTCTGAAGCTCTCTGACACTCTCTGACACTCTCTGAAACTCTCTGAAACTCTCTGACACTCCCTGACACTCTCTGAAACTCTCCGACACTCTGTGACACTGTCTGAAACTTTCTGGCACTCTCTGACACTCGCTGAAGATCTCTGAAACTCTCTGAAAATCCCTGACACTCTGAAACTCTCTGACACTCACTGACACTCTATGGCACTCACTGACACTCTCTGAACTTCTCTGAAACTCTCTGAAACTCTCTGACACTCTCTGACACTCTCTGAAACTCTCAGACACTCTCAGACACTCTCTGACACTCTCTGACACTATCTGAGACTCTCTGAAACTCTCTGACACTCTCTGAAATTCTCTGAAACTCTCTGACACTCTCTGACACTCTCTGAAACTCTCTGACACTCTCTGACACTCTCAGACACTCTCTGACACTCTCTGACACTTTCTGAAACTCTCTGACACTATCTGACACTTTCTGAATCTCTCGGAAAATCTCTGAATCTCTCTGAAACTCTCCGACACTCTGTGACACTCTCTGAAACTTTCTGGCACTCTCTGACACTCTCTGAAGATCTCTGGCACTTTCTGAAAATCTCTGAAACACTGTGACACTCTCTGACACTCTCTGACACTTTCTGAAACTCTCTGACACTCTCTGACACTCTCTGAAACTCTCTGAAACTCTCTGACACTCTCAGAAAGTCTCTGAAACTCTCTGACTCTCTCTGAAACTCTCTGACACTCTGTGACACTCTCTGAAACTCTCTGGAACTCTCTGACACTCTCAGAAAGTCTCTGAAACTCTCTGACTCTCTCTGAAACTCTCTGACACTCTCTGATGCTCTCTGACACTCTGAAACTCTGTGACACTCTTTGACACTCTCTGACACTCACTGACTCTCTCTGAAACTCTCTGACACTCTCTGAAACTCTCTGAAACTGTCTGACACTCTCTGACAATCTCTGACACTCTCTGAATCTCTCTGAATCACTCTGACACTCTGTGACACTCTCTGAAACTCTCTGACACTCTCTGAAACTTTCAGACACTCTCTGAAACTCTCTGAAACTCTCTGAAACTCTCTGACACTCTCTGACAATCTCTGAAACTCTCTGAAACTCTCTGACACTCTCTGACACTCTCTGAAACACTCTGACAATCTCTGGCACTCTCAGAAACTCTCAGACACTCTCTGAAGATCTCTGAAACTCTCTGACACTATCTGACACTTTCTGAATCTCTCGGACACTCTCTGAATCTCTCTGAAACTCTCCGACACTCTGTCACACTCTCTGAAACTTTCTCGCACTCTCTGACACTCTCTGAAGATCTCTGAAACTCTCTGATATTCTCAGACACTCTCTGACACTCTCTGACACTTTCTGACACTCCCTGACACTCTCTGAAACTCTTTGACAATCTCAGACACTGTCTGACTCTATCTGAAACTCTGTGACACTCTCTGACACTCCCTGACACTGTCTGAAGCTCTCTGACACTCTCTGAAACTCTCTGAAACTCTCTGACACTCTCTGACACTCTCTGAAACTCTCCGACACTCTGTGACACTCTCTGAAACTTTCAGGCACTCTCTGACACTCGCTGAAGATCTCTGAAACTCTCTGAAAATCCCTGACACTCTCTGAAACTCTCTGACACTCACTGACACTCTATGGCACTCACTGACACTCTCTGAAGATCTCTGAAACTCTCTGAAACTCTCTGACACTCTCTGACACTCTCTGAAACTCTCAGACACTCTCAGACACTCTCTGACACTCTCTGACACTATCTGAGACTCTCTGAAACTCTCTGACACTCTCTGAAATTCTCTGAAACTCTCTGACACTCTCTGACACTCTCTGAAACTCTCTGACACTCTCTGACACTCTCAGACACTCTCTGACACTCTCTGACACTTTCTGAAACTCTCTGACACTATCTGACACTTTCTGAATCTCTCGGAAAATCTCTGAATCTCTCTGAAACTCTCCGACACTCTGTGACACTCTCTGAAACTTTCTGGCACTCTCTGACACTCTCTGAAGATCTCTGGCACTCTCTGAAAATCTCTGAAACTCTGTGACACTCTCTGACACTCTCTGACACTTTCTGAAACTCTCTGACACTCTCTGACACTCTCTGAAACTCTCTGAAACTCTCTGACACTCTCTGACGCTCTCTGAAACTGTCTGACAATCTCTGACACTCACAGACACTCTCTGACACTCTCTGAAACTCTCTGACACTCTCTGAAACTCTCAGACACTCTCAGACACTCTCTGACACTCTCTGACACTATCTGAGACTCTCTGAAACTCTCTGACACTCTCTGAAATTCTCTGAAACTCTCTGACACTCTCTGACACTCTCTGAAACTCTCTGACACTCTCTGACACTCTCAGACACTCGCTGACACTCTGTGACACTTTCTGAAACTCTCTGACACTATCTGACACTTTCTGAATCTCTCGGACACTCTCTGAATCTCTCTGAAACTCTCCGACACTCTGTGACACTCTCTGAAACTTTCTGGCACTCTCTGACACTCTCTGAACATCTCTGAAACTCTCTGAAAATCTCTGACACTCTCTGACACTCTGTGACACTCTCAGATACTCTCTGACTCTCCCAGACACCCCCCGACACTCTCAGAAACTGTCAGAAACTCTCTGGAACTCTCTGACACTCTCAGAAAGTCTCTGAAACTCTCTGACTCTCTCTGAAACTCTCTGACACTCTCTGATGCTCTCTGACACTCTGAAACTCTGTGACACTCTTTGACACTCTCAGACATTCACTGACTCTCTCTGAAACTCTCTGACACTCTCTGAAACTCTCTGAAACTGTCTGACACTCTGACAATCTCTGACACTCTCTGAATCTCTCTGAATCACTCTGACAATCTGTGACACTCTCTGAAACTCTCTGACACTCTCTGAAACTTTCAGACACTCTCTGAAACTCTCTGAAGCTCTCTGAAACTCTCTGAAACTCTGTGACACTCTCTGACACTCTCTGAAACTCTCTGAAACTCTCTGACACTCTCTGACACTCTCTGAAACTCTCTGACAATCTCTGGCACTCTCAGACACTCTCAGACACTCTCTGAAGATCTCTGAAACTCTCTGACACTATCTGACACTTTCTGAATCTCTCGGACACTCTCTGAATCTCTCTGAAACTCTCTGACACTCTGTCACACTCTCTGAAACTTTCTCGCACTCTCTGACACTCTCTGAAGATCTCTGAAACTCTCTGATATTCTCAGACACTCTCTGACACTCTCTGACACTTTCTGAAACTCTCTGACAGTATCTGACACTTTCGGAAACTCTCGGACACTCTCTGACACACTCTGCAACTCTGTGTCACTCTGTGACACTCTCTGACACTCTCTGACACTCTCTGAATCTCTCCGAAACTCTCTGACACTCTGTGACACTCTGTAACTCTCTGAAACTCCCTGACACTCTCTGACACTCTCTGAACATCTCTGAAACGCTCTGAAAATCTCTGACAATCTCTGACACTCTGTGACACTCTCAGACACTCTCTGACTCACGCAGACACACTTCGACACACTCAGAAACTCTCAGAAACTCTCTGACACTCTCAGAACCTCTCTGAAACTCTTTGACACTCTCTGAAACTCTCTGACACTCTCTGACACTCTCTGACACCCTCTGAAACACTTTGACACTCTTTGACACTCTCAGACACTATCTGACTCTCTCTGAAACTCTCTGACACTCTCTGACACTCCCTGAAACTCTCTGAAGCTCTCTGACACTCTCTGACACTCTCTGAAACTCTTTGACACTCTTTGACAATCTCAAACACTGTCTGACTCTATCTGAAACTCTCTGACACTCTCTGACACTCCCTGACACTGTCTGAAGCTCTCTGACACTCTCTGACACTCTCTGAAACTCTCTGAAACTCTCTGACACTCTGTGAAACTCTCTGAAAATCTCTGACATTCTCTGAGTCTCTCCGACACACTCAGAAACTGTCAGAAACTCTCAGGCACTCTCTGACACTCTCAGAATGTCTCTGAAACTCTCTGACACTCTCTGAAACACTCTGACACTCTCAGACACTTTCTGACTCTCTCTGAAACTCTCTACTATCTCTGACACTCTCTGACACTCTCTGAAGCTCTCTGATACTCTCTGACATTCTGTGACACTCTCTGAAATTCTCTAAAAGTCTATGACACTCTCTGACACTCTCTTGAAACATTCCGACACTCTCTGAAACACTCTGAAACACTCTGAAGATCTCTGAAACTCTGAAACTCTCTGACAATCTCAGAAAATCTCAGAAACACTCTGAAACTCTCTGAAACTCTCTGAAACTCTCTGACACTCTGTGACAATCTCTGAAACTCTCTGACACTCTCTGACACTCGATGACTCTCTCTGAATCTCGCAGACACTCTCTGATACTCTCTGACAATCACTGACACTATCTGACACTGTCTGACAATCTCTGAAACGCTCTGACACTCACTGACACTCTGTGGCACTCACTGACACTCTCTGAAGATCACTGAAACTCTCTGAAAATCTCTGACACTAATGAAACTCTGTGACACTCTCTGAAACACTCTGACACTCTCTGACACTCTCCGGCACACTCAGAAACTGTCAGAAACTCTCAGGCACTCTCTGACACTCTCAGAAATTCTCTGAAACTCTCTGACACTCTCTGAAACCCTCTGACACTCTCTGACACTCTCTGACACTCTCTGAAACTCTTTGACACTCTTTGACACTCTCAGACACTGTCTGACTCTCTCTGAAACTCTCTGAAACTCTCTGACACTCTCTGACACTCCCTGACACTCTCTGAAGCTTTCTGAAACTCTCTGACACTCTTTGACACCCTCTGAAACTCTCTGAAACTCTCGGACACTCTCTGAAACTTTCTGACACTCTCTGAAACTCTCTGAAACTCTTTGTAACTCTCTGACACTCTCAGAAACTCTCAGAAGCTCACTGAAACTCTCTGACACTCTCTGACACTCTCTGAAACTGTCTGAAACTCTCTGACACGCTCTGAAACTCTCTGAAACTGTCTGACACTCTCTGACAATCTCTGACAATCTCTGAATCTCTCTGAATCACTCTGACACTCTGTGACACTCTCTGAAACTCTGTGACACTCTCTGAAACTTTCTGACACTCTCTGAAACTCTCTGAAGCTCTCTGAAACTCTCTGAAACTCTCTGACACTCTCTGACACTCTCTAAAACTCTCTGAAACTCTCTGACACTCTCTGACACTCTCTGAAACTCTCTGACAATCTCTGGCACTCTCAGACACTCTCAGACACTCTCTGAAGATCTCTGAAACTCGCTGACACTATCTGACACTTTCTGAATCTCTCGGACACTCTCTGAATCTCTCTGAAACTCTCGGACACTCTGTCACACTCTCTGAAACTTTCTCGCACTCTCTGACACTCTCTGAAGATCTCTGAAACTCTCTGAAAATCTCTGGCACTCTCTGAAACTCTGTGAAACTCTCTGAAACACTCTGACACTCTCTGATATTCTCAGACACTCTCTGACACTTTCTGAAACTCTCTGACAGTATCTGACACTTTCGGAAACTCTCGGACACTCTGTGACACACTCTGCAACTCTGTGTCACTCTGTGACACTCCCTGACACTCTCCGACACTCTCTGAATCTCTCCGAAACTCTCTGACACTCTGTGACACTCTGTAACTCTCTGAAACTCCCTGACACTCTCTGACACTCTCTGAACATCTCTGAAACTCTCTGAAAATCTCTGACACTCTATGACACTCTGTGACACTCTCTGACACTCTCTGACTCCCGCAGACACACTTCGACACTCTCAGAACCTCTCTGAAACTCTTTGACACTCTCTGAAACTCTCTGACACTCTCTGACACCCTCTGAAACACTTTGACACTCTTTGACACTCTCAGACACTATATGACTCTCTCTGAAACTCTCTGACACTCTCTGACACTCCCTGACACTCTCTGAAGCTCTCTGACACTCTCTCACACTCTCTGAAACTCTTTGACACTCTTTGACAATCTCAGACACTGTCTGACTCTATCTGAAACTCTCTGACACTCTCTGACACTCCCTGACACTGTCTGAAGCTCTCTGACACTCTCTGACACTCTGTGACACTCTCTGAAAATCTCTGACATTCTCTGAGCCTCTCCGACACACTCAGAAACTGTCAGAAACTCTCAGGCACTCTCTGACACTATCAGAATGTCTCTGAAACTCTCTGACACTCTCTGAAACTCTCTGACACTCTCAGACACTTTCTGACTCTCTCTGAAACTCTCTACTATCTCTGACACTCTCTGACACTCTCTGAAGCTCTCTGATACTCTCTGACATTCTGTGACACTCTCTGAAATTCTCTATAAGTCTATGACACTCTCTGACACTCTCTTGAAACATTCCGACACTCTCTGAAACACTCTGAAACACTCTGAAGATCTCTGAAACTCTCTGAAACTCTCTGACAATCTCAGAAAATCTCAGAAACTCTCTGAAACTCTCTGAAACTCTCTGAAACTCTCTGACACTCTGTGACAATCTCTGAAACTCTCTGACACTCTCTGACACTCGATGACTCTCTCTGAATCTCGCAGACACTCTCTGATACTCTCTGACAATCACTGACACTATCTGACACTGTCTGACAATCTCTGAAACGCTCTGACACTCACTGACACTCTGTGGCACTCACTGACACTCTCTGAAGATCTCTGAAACTCTCTGAAAATCTCTGACACTCTCTGAAACTCTGTGACACTCTCTGAAACACTCTGACACTCTCAGACACTCTCCGGCACACTCAGAAACTGTCAGAAACTCTCAGGCACTCTCTGACACTCTCAGAAATTCTCTGAAACTCTCTGACACTCTCTGAAACCCTCTGACACTCTCTGACACTCTCTGACACTCTCTGAAACTCTTTGACACTCTTTGACACTCTCAGACACTGTCTGACTCTCTCTGAAACTCTCTGAAACTCTCTGAAACTCTCGGACACTGTCTGAAACTTTCTGACACTCTCTGAAACTCTCTGAAACTCTTTGTAACTCTCTGACAATCTCAGAAACTCTCAGAAGCTCACTGAAACTCTCTGACACACTCTGACACTCTCTGAAACTCTCAGACACTCTCAGACACTCTCTGACACTCTCTGACACTATCTGAGACTCTCTGAAACTCTCTGACACTCTCTGAAATTCTCTGAAACTCTCTGACACTCTCTGAAACTCTCTGACACTCTCTGACACTCTCAGAAACTCTCTGACACTCTGTGACACTTTCTGAAACTCTCTGACACTATCTGACGCTTTCTGAATCTCTCGGACACTCTCTGAATCTCTCTGAAACTCTCCGACACTCTGTGACACTCTCTGAAACTTTCTAGCACTCTCTGACACTCTCTGAAGATCTCTGGCACTCTCTGAAAATCTCTGACACTCTCTGAAACTCTGTGACACTCTCTGAAAAACTCTGACACTCTCTGACACTCTCAGACACTCTCTGACTCTTTCTGAAACTCTGTGACACTCTCTGACTCTTTCTGAAACTCTCGGACACTCTCTGACACACTCTGCAACTCTATGACACCCTGTGACACTCTCTGACACTCTCTGAATCTCTCTGAAAAGATCTGACACTCTGTGACACTCACTGAAACTCTCTGAAACTCCCTGACACTCTCTGACTCTCTCTGAACATCTCTGAAACTCTCTGACACTCTGTGAAACTCTCTGAAAATCTCTGACATTCTCTGAGTCTCTCCGACACACTCAGAAACTGTCAGAAACTCTCAGGCACTCTCTGACACTCTCAGAATGTCTCTGAAACTCTCTGACACTCTCTGAAACACTCTGACACTCTCAGACACTTTCTGACTCTCTCTGAAACTCTCTACTATCTCTGACACTCTCTGACACTCTCTGAAGCTCTCTGATACTCTCTGACATTCTGTGACACTCTCTGAAATTCTCTAAAAGTCTATGACACTCTCTGACACTCTCTTGAAACATTCCGACACTCTCTGAAACACTCTGAAACACTCTGAAGATCTCTGAAACTCTGAAACTCTCTGACAATCTCAGAAAATCTCAGAAACACTCTGAAACTCTCTGAAACTCTCTGAAACTCTCTGACACTCTGTGACAATCTCTGAAACTCTCTGACACTCTCTGACACTCGATGACTCTCTCTGAATCTCGCAGACACTCTCTGATACTCTCTGACAATCACTGACACTATCTGACACTGTCTGACAATCTCTGAAACGCTCTGACACTCACTGACACTCTGTGGCACTCACTGACACTCTCTGAAGATCACTGAAACTCTCTGAAAATCTCTGACACTAATGAAACTCTGTGACACTCTCTGAAACACTCTGACACTCTCTGACACTCTCCGGCACACTCAGAAACTGTCAGAAACTCTCAGGCACTCTCTGACACTCTCAGAAATTCTCTGAAACTCTCTGACACTCTCTGAAACCCTCTGACACTCTCTGACACTCTCTGACACTCTCTGAAACTCTTTGACACTCTTTGACACTCTCAGACACTGTCTGACTCTCTCTGAAACTCTCTGAAACTCTCTGACACTCTCTGACACTCCCTGACACTCTCTGAAGCTTTCTGAAACTCTCTGACACTCTGTGACACCCTCTGAAACTCTCTGAAACTCTCGGACACTCTCTGAAACTTTCTGACACTCTCTGAAACTCTCTGAAACTCTTTGTAACTCTCTGACACTCTCAGAAACTCTCAGAAGCTCACTGAAACTCTCTGACACTCTCTGACACTCTCTGAAACTGTCTGAAACTCTCTGACACGCTCTGAAACTCTCTGAAACTGTCTGACACTCTCTGACAATCTCTGACAATCTCTGAATCTCTCTGAATCACTCTGACACTCTGTGACACTCTCTGAAACTCTGTGACACTCTCTGAAACTTTCTGACACTCTCTGAAACTCTCTGAAGCTCTCTGAAACTCTCTGAAACTCTCTGACACTCTCTGACACTCTCTAAAACTCTCTGAAACTCTCTGACACTCTCTGACACTCTCTGAAACTCTCTGACAATCTCTGGCACTCTCAGACACTCTCAGACACTCTCTGAAGATCTCTGAAACTCGCTGACACTATCTGACACTTTCTGAATCTCTCGGACACTCTCTGAATCTCTCTGAAACTCTCGGACACTCTCGGACACTGTCTGAAACTTTCTCGCACTCTCTGACACTCTCTGAAGATCTCTGAAACTCTCTGAAAATCTCTGGCACTCTCTGAAACTCTGTGAAACTCTCTGAAACACTCTGACACTCTCTGATATTCTCAGACACTCTCTGACACTTTCTGAAACTCTCTGACAGTATCTGACACTTTCGGAAACTCTCGGACACTCTGTGACACACTCTGCAACTCTGTGTCACTCTGTGACACTCCCTGACACTCTCCGACACTCTCTGAATCTCTCCGAAACTCTCTGACACTCTGTGACACTCTGTAACTCTCTGAAACTCCCTGACACTCTCTGACACTCTCTGAACATCTCTGAAACTCTCTGAAAATCTCTGACACTCTATGACACTCTGTGACACTCTCTGACACTCTCTGACTCCCGCAGACACACTTCGACACTCTCAGAACCTCTCTGAAACTCTTTGACACTCTCTGAAACTCTCTGACACTCTCTGACACCCTCTGAAACACTTTGACACTCTTTGACACTCTCAGACACTATATGACTCTCTCTGAAACTCTCTGACACTCTCTGACACTCCCTGACACTCTCTGAAGCTCTCTGACACTCTCTCACACTCTCTGAAACTCTTTGACACTCTTTGACAATCTCAGACACTGTCTGACTCTATCTGAAACTCTCTGACACTCTCTGACACTCCCTGACACTGTCTGAAGCTCTCTGACACTCTCTGACACTCTGTGACACTCTCTGAAAATCTCTGACATTCTCTGAGCCTCTCCGACACACTCAGAAACTGTCAGAAACTCTCAGGCACTCTCTGACACTATCAGAATGTCTCTGAAACTCTCTGACACTCTCTGAAACTCTCTGACACTCTCAGACACTTTCTGACTCTCTCTGAAACTCTCTACTATCTCTGACACTCTCTGACACTCTCTGAAGCTCTCTGATACTCTCTGACATTCTGTGACACTCTCTGAAATTCTCTATAAGTCTATGACACTCTCTGACACTCTCTTGAAACATTCCGACACTCTCTGAAACACTCTGAAACACTCTGAAGATCTCTGAAACTCTCTGAAACTCTCTGACAATCTCAGAAAATCTCAGAAACTCTCTGAAACTCTCTGAAACTCTCTGAAACTCTCTGACACTCTGTGACAATCTCTGAAACTCTCTGACACTCTCTGACACTCGATGACTCTCTCTGAATCTCGCAGACACTCTCTGATACTCTCTGACAATCACTGACACTATCTGACACTGTCTGACAATCTCTGAAACGCTCTGACACTCACTGACACTCTGTGGCACTCACTGACACTCTCTGAAGATCTCTGAAACTCTCTGAAAATCTCTGACACTCTCTGAAACTCTGTGACACTCTCTGAAACACTCTGACACTCTCAGACACTCTCCGGCACACTCAGAAACTGTCAGAAACTCTCAGGCACTCTCTGACACTCTCAGAAATTCTCTGAAACTCTCTGACACTCTCTGAAACCCTCTGACACTCTCTGACACTCTCTGACACTCTCTGAAACTCTTTGACACTCTTTGACACTCTCAGACACTGTCTGACTCTCTCTGAAACTCTCTGAAACTCTCTGAAACTCTCGGACACTGTCTGAAACTTTCTGACACTCTCTGAAACTCTCTGAAACTCTTTGTAACTCTCTGACAATCTCAGAAACTCTCAGAAGCTCACTGAAACTCTCTGACACACTCTGACACTCTCTGAAACTCTCAGACACTCTCAGACACTCTCTGACACTCTCTGACACTATCTGAGACTCTCTGAAACTCTCTGACACTCTCTGAAATTCTCTGAAACTCTCTGACACTCTCTGAAACTCTCTGACACTCTCTGACACTCTCAGAAACTCTCTGACACTCTGTGACACTTTCTGAAACTCTCTGACACTATCTGACGCTTTCTGAATCTCTCGGACACTCTCTGAATCTCTCTGAAACTCTCCGCCACTCTGTGACACTCTCTGAAACTTTCTAGCACTCTCTGACACTCTCTGAAGATCTCTGGCACTCTCTGAAAATCTCTGACACTCTCTGAAACTCTGTGACACTCTCTGAAAAACTCTGACACTCTCTGACACTCTCAGACACTCTCTGACTCTTTCTGAAACTCTGTGACACTCTCTGACTCTTTCTGAAACTCTCGGACACTCTCTGACACACTCTGCAACTCTATGACACCCTGTGACACTCTCTGACACTCTCTGAATCTCTCTGAAAAGATCTGACACTCTGTGACACTCACTGAAACTCTCTGAAACTCCCTGACACTCTCTGACTCTCTCTGAACATCTCTGAAACTCTCTGAAAATCTCTGACACTCTCTGACACTCTGTGACACTCTCAGAAACTCTCAGGCACTCTCTGACACTCTCAGAAATTCTCTGAAACTCTCTGACACTCTCTGATACCCTCTGACACTCTCTGACACTCTCTGACACTCTCTGAAACTGTTTGGCACTCTTTGACACTCTCAGACACTGTCTGACTCTCTCTGAAACTCTCTGACACTCTCTGACACTCCCTGACACTCTCTGAAGATTTCTGAAACTCTCTGACACTCTGTGACACCCTCTGAAACTCTCTGAAACTCTCGGACACTCTCTGAAACTTTCTGACACTCTCTGAAACTCTCAGGCACTCTCTGACACTCTCAGAATTTCTCTGAAACTCTCTGACACTCTCCGAAACCCTCTGACACTCTCTGACACTCTCTGACACTCTCTGAAACTCTTTGGCACTCTTTGACACTCTCAGACACTGTCTGACTCTCTCTGAAACTCTCTGAAACTCTCTGACACTCTCTGACACTCCCTGACACTCTCTGAAGATTTCTGAAACTCTCTGACACTCTGTGACACCCTCTGAAACTCTCTGAATCTCTCGGACACTCTCTGAAACTTTCGGACACTCTCTGAAACTCTCTGAAACTCTTTGTAACTCTCTGACATTCTCAGAAACTCTCAGAAGCTCACTGAAACTCTCTGACACTCTCTGAAACTCTCAGACACTCTCAGACACTCTCTGACACTCTCTGACACTATCTGAGACTCTCTGAAACTCTCTGACACTCTCTGAAATTCTCTGAAACTCTCTGACACTCTCTGACACTCTCTGAAACTCTCTGACACTCTCTGACACTCTCAGACACTCTCTGACACTCTCAGACACTTTCTGAAACTCTCTGACACTCTCTGACTCTTTCTAAAACTCTCGGACACTCTCTGAATCTCCCTGAAACTCTCCGACACTCTGTGACACTCTCTGAAACTTTCTGGCACTCTCTGACACTCTCTGAAGATCTCTGGCACTCTCTGAAAATCTCTGACACTCTCTGAAACTCTGTGACACGCTCTGAAAAACTCTGACCCTCTCTGACACTCTCAGACACTCTCTGACACTCTCTGACTCTTTCTGAAACTCTCCGACACTCTCTGACTCTTTCTAAAACTCTCGGACACTCTCTGACACACTCTGCAACTCTATGACACTCTGTGACACTCTCTGACACTCTCTGAATCTCTCTGACACTCTCTGAAAGACTCTGACACTCTCTGACACTCTCAGACACTCTCTGACACTCTCTGACTCTTTCTGAAACTCTCTGACACTCTCTGACTCTTTCTGAAACTCTCGGACACTCTCTGACACACTCTGCAACTCTATGACACTCTGTGACACTCTCTGACACTCTCTGAATCTCTCTGAAAAGCTCTGACACTCTGTGACAATCTCTGAAACTCTCTGACACTCTCTGACACTCTCTGAATCTCTCCGAAACTCTCTGACACTCTGTGACACTCTGTAACTCTCTGAAACTCCCTGACACTCTCTGACACTCTCTGAACATCTCTGAAACTCTCTGAAAATCTCTGACACTCTCTGACACTCTGTGACACTCTCAGACACTCTCTGACTCCCGCAGACACACTTCGACACACTCAGAAACTCTCAGAAACTCTCTGACACTCTCAGAACCTCTCTGAAACTCTTTGACACTCTCTGAAACTCTCTGACACTCTCTGACACTCTCTGACACCCTCTGAAACACTTTGACACTCTTTGACACTCTCAGACACTATCTGACTCTCTCTGAAACTCTCTGACACTCTCTGACACTCCCTGAAACTCTCTGAAGCTCTCTGACACTCTCTGACACTCTCTGAAACTCTTTGACACTCTTTGACAATCTCAAACACTGTCTGACTCTATCTGAAACTCTCTGACACTCTCTGACACTCCCTGACACTGTCTGAAGCTCTCTGACACTCTCTGACACTCTCTGAAACTCTCTGAAACTCTCTGACACTCTGTGAAACTCTCTGAAAATCTCTGACATTCTCTGAGTCTCTCCGACACACTCAGAAACTGTCAGAAACTCTCAGGCACTCTCTGACACTATCAGAATGTCTCTGAAACTCTCTGACACTCTCTGAAACACTCTGACACTCTCAGACACTTTCTGACTCTCTCTGAAACTCTCTACTATCTCTGACACTCTCTGACACTCTCTGAAGCTCTCTGATACTCTCTGACATTCTGTGACACTCTCTGAAATTCTCTAAAAGTCTATGACACTCACTGACACTCTCTTGAAACATTCCGACACTCTCTGAAACACTCTGAAACACTCTGAAGATCTCTGAAACTCTCTGAAACTCTCTGAAACTCTCTGACACTCTGTGACAATCTCTGAAACTCTCTGACACTCTCTGACACTCGATGACTCTCTCTGAATCTCGCAGACACTCTCTGATACTCTCTGACAATCACTGACACTATCTGACACTGTCTGACAATCTCTGAAACGCTCTGACACTCACTGACACTCTGTGGCACTCACTGACACTCTCTGAAGATCACTGAAACTCTCTGAAAATCTCTGACACTCTCTGAAACTCTGTGACACTCTCTGAAACACTCTGACACTCTCTGACACTCTCCGGCACACTCAGAAACTGTCAGAAACTCTCAGGCACTCTCTGACACTCTCAGAAATTCTCTGAAACTCTCTGACACTCTCTGACACTCTCTGAAACTCTTTGACACTCTTTGACACTCTCAGACACTGTCTGACTCTCTCTAAAACTCTCTGAAACTCTCTGACACTCTCTGACACTCCCTGACACTCTCTGAAGCTTTCTGAAACTCTCTGACACTCTGTGACACCCTCTGAAACTCTCTGAAACTCTCGGACACTCTCTGAAACTTTCTGACACTCTCTGAAACTCTCTGAAACTCTTTGTAACTCTCTGACACTCTCAGAAACTCTCAGAAGCTCACTGAAACTCTCTGACACTCTCTGACACTCTCTGAAACTCTCAGACACTCTCAGACACTCTCTGACACTCTCTGACACTATCTGAGACTCTCTGAAACTCTCTGACACTCTCTGACACTCTCTGAAACTGTCTGAAACTCTCTGACACGCTCTGAAACGCTCTGAAACTGTCTGACACTCTCTGACAATCTCTGACACTCTCTGAATCTCTCTGAAAAGCTCTGACACTCTGTGACACTCACTGAAACTCTCTGAAACTCCCTGACACTCTCTGACTCTCTCTGAAACTTTCTGACACTCTCTGACACTCTCTGAACATCTCTGAAACTCTCTGAAAATCTCTGACACTCTCTGACACTCTGTGACACTCTCAGAAACTCTCAGGCACTCTCTGACACTCTCAGAAATTCTCTGAAACTCTCTGACACTCTCTGATACCCTCTGACACTCTCTGACACTCTCTGAAACTCTTTGGCACTCTTTGACACTCTCAGACACTGTCTGACTCTCTCTGAAACTCTCTGAAACTCTCTGACACTCTCTGACACTCCCTGACACTCTCTGAAGATTTCTGAAACTCTCTGACACTCTGTGACACCCTCTGAAACTCTCTGAAACTCTCGGACACTCTCTGAAACTTTCTGACACTCTCTGAAACTCTCAGGCACTCTCTGACACTCTCAGAATTTCTCTGAAACTCTCTGACACTCTCCGAAACCCTCTGACACTCTCTGACACTCTCTGACACTCTCTGAAACTCTTTGGCACTCCTTGACACTCTCAGACACTGTCTGACTCTCTCTGAAACTCTCTGAAACTCTCTGACACTCTCTGACACTCCCTGACAATCTCTGAAGATTTCTGAAACTCTCTGACACTCTGTGACACCCTCTGAAACTCTCTGAATCTCTCGGACACTCTCTGAAACTTTCTGACACTCTCTGAAACTCTCTGAAACTCTTTGTAACTCTCTGACATTCTCAGAAACTCTCAGAAGCTCACTGAAACTCTCTGACACTCTCTGAAACTCTCAGACACTCTCAGACACTCTCTGACACTATCTGAGACTCTCTGAAACTCTCTGACACTCTCTGAAATTCTCTGAAACTCTCTGACACTCTCTGAAACTCTCTGAAACTCTCTGACACTCTCTGACACTCTCAGACACTCTCTGACACTCTCAGACACTTTCTGAAACTCTCTGACACTATCTGACGCTTTCTGAATCTCTCGGACACTCTCTGAATCTCTCTGAAACTCTCCGACACTCTGTGACACTCTCTGAAACTTTCTGGCACTCTCTGACACTCTCTGAAGATCTCTGGCACTCTCTGAAAATCTCTGACACTCTCTGAAACTCTGTGACACGCTCTGAAAAACTCTGACACTCTCTGACACTCTCAGACACTCTCTGACACTCTCTGACTCTTTCTGAAACTCTCCGACACTCTCTGACTCTTTCTAAAACTCTCGGACACTCTCTGACACACTCTGCAACTCTATGACACTCTGTGACACTCTCTGACACTCTCTGAATCTCTCTGAAAAACTCTGACACTCTCTGACACTCTCAGACACTCTCTGACACTCTCTGACTCTTTCTGAAACTCTCTGACACTCTCTGACTCTTTCTGAAACTCTCGGACACTCTCTGACACACTCTGCAACTCTATGACACTCTGTGACACTCTCTGACACTCTCTGAATCTCTCTGAAAAGCTCTGACACTCTGTGACACTCTCGGAAACTCTCTGAAACTCCCTGACACTCTCTGACTCTCTCTGAAACTTTCTGACACTCTCTGACAATCTCTGAACATCTCTGAAACTCTCTGAAAATCTCTGACACTCTCTGACACTCTGTGACACTCTCAGATACTCTCTGACTCTCTCAGACACACTCCGACACACTCAGAAGCTCTCAGAAACTCTCTGGAACTCTCTGACACTCTCAGAAAGTCTCTGAAACTCTCTGACACTCTCTGAAACTCTCTGACACTCTCTGACGCTCTCTGACACTCTCTGAAACTCTGTGACACTCTATGACACTCTCTGACACTCACTGACTCTCTCTGAAACTCTCTGAATCACACTGACACTCTGTGACACTCTTTGAAACTCTCTGACAATCTCTGAAACTTTCTGACACTCTCTGAAACTCTCTGAAGCTCTCTGAAACTCTCTGAAACTCTCTGACTCTCTCAGAAACAATCAGAAACTCCCTGAAACTCTCTGAGACTCTCTGGCACTCTCTGAGACTCTCTGAAACTCTCTGACACACTCTGAAACTCTCTGAAACTCTCTGAAACTCTCTGACACTCTCTGAAACTCTCTGACAATCTCTGGCACTCTCAGAAACTCTCAGACACTCTCTGAAGATCTCTGAAACTCTCTGAAGCTCTCTGAAACTCTCTGGCACTCCCTGACACTCTCTGAAGATTTCTGAAACTCTCTGACACTCTGTGACACCCTCTGAAACTCTCTGAAACTCTCGGACACTCTCTGAAACTTTCTGACACTCTGAATCTCTCAGGCACTCTCTGACACTCTCAGAATTTCTCTGAAACTCTCTGACACTCTCCGAAACCCTCTGACACTCTCTGACACTCTCTGACACTCTCTGAAACTCTTTGGCACTCTTTGACACTCTCAGACACTGTCTGACTCTCTCTGAAACTCTCTGAAACTCTCTGACACTCTCTGACACTCCCTGACACTCTCTGAAGATTTCTGAAACTCTCTGACACTCTGTGACACCCTCTGAAACTCTCTGAATCTCTCGGACACTCTCTGAAACTTTCTGACACTCTCTGAAACTCTCTGAAACTCTTTGTAACTCTCTGACATTCTCAGAAACTCTCAGAAGTTCACTGAAACTCTCTGACACTCTCTGACACTCTCTGAAACTCTCAGACACTCTCAGACACTGTCTGACACTCTCTGACACTATCTGAGACTCTCTGAAACTCTCTGACACTCTCTGAAATTCTCTGAAACTCTCTGACACTCTCTGACACTCTCTGAAACTCTCTGACCCTCTCTGACACTCTCAGACACTCTCTGACACTCTCAGACACTTTCTGAAACTCTCTGACACTATCTGACGCTTTCTGAATCTCTCTGACACTCTCTGAATCTCTCTGAAACTCTCCGACACTCTGTGACACTCTCTGAAACTTTCTGGCACTCTCTGACACTCTCTGAAGATCTCTGGCACTCTCTGAAAATCTCTGACACTCTCTGAAACTCTGTGACACGCTCTGAAAAACTCTGACACTCTCTGACACTCTCAGACACTCTCTGACACTCTCTGACTCTTTCTGAAACTCTCCGACACTCTCTGACTCTTTCTAAAACTCTCGGACACTCTCTGACACACTCTGCAACTCTATGACACTCTGTGACGCTCTCTGACACTCTCTGAATCTCTCTGAAGAACTCTGACACTCTCTGACACTCTCAGACACTCTCTGACACTCTCTGACTCTTTCTGAAACTCTCTGACACTCTCTGACTCTTTCTGAAACTCTCGGACACTCTCTGACACACTCTGCAACTCTATGACACTCTGTGACACTCTCTGACACTCTCTGAATCTCTCTGAAAAGCTCTGACACTCTGTGACACTCTCGGAAACTCTCTGAAACTCCCTGACACTCTCTGACTCTCTCTGAAACTTTCTGACACTCTCTGACAATCTCTGAACATCTCTGAAACTCTCTGAAAATCTCTGACACTCTCTGACACTCTGTGACACTCACAGATACTCTCTGACTCTCTCAGACACACTCCGACACACTCAGAAGATCTCAGAAACTCTCTGGAACTCTCTGACACTCTCAGAAAGTCTCTGAAACTCTCTGACACTCTCAGACACTCTCTGACACTCTCTGACTCTTTCTGAAACTCTCCGACACTCTCTGACTCTTTCTAAAACTCTCGGACACTCTCTGACACACTCTGCAACTCTATGACACTCTGTGACACTCTCTGACACTCTCTGAATCTCTCTGAAAAACTCTGACACTCTCTGACACTCTCAGACACTCTCTGACACTCTCTGACTCTTTCTGAAACTCTCTGACACTCTCTGACTCTTTCTGAAACTCTCGGACACTCTCTGACACACTCTGCAACTCTATGACACTCTGTGACACTCTCTGACACTCTCTGAATCTCTCTGAAAAGCTCTGACACTCTGTGACACTCTCGGAAACTCTCTGAAACTCCCTGACACTCTCTGACTCTCTCTGAAACTTTCTGACACTCTCTGACAATCTCTGAACATCTCTGAAACTCTCTGAAAATCTCTGACACTCTCTGACACTCTGTGACACTCTCAGAAACTCTCAGGCACTCTCTGACACTCGCAGAAATTCTCTGAAACTCTCTGACACTCTCTGATACCCTCTGACACTCTCTGACACTCTCTGAAACTCTTTGGCACTCTTTGACACTCTCAGACACTGTCTGACTCTCTCTGAAACTCTCTGAAACACTCTGACACTCTCTGACACTCCCTGACACTCTCTGAAGATTTCTGAAACTCTCTGACACTCTGTGACACCCTCTGAAACTCTCTGAAACTCTCGGACACTCTCTGAAACTTTCTGACACTCTCTGAAACTCTCAGGCACTCTCTGACACTCTCAGAATTTCTCTGAAACTCTCTGACACTCTCCGAAACCCTCTGACACTCTCTGACACTCTCTGACACTCTCTGAAACTCTTTGGCACTCCTTGACACTCTCAGACACTGTCTGACTCTCTCTGAAACTCTCTGAAACTCTCTGACACTCTCTGACACTCCCTGACAATCTCTGAAGATTTCTGAAACTCTCTGACACTCTGTGACACCCTCTGAAACTCTCTGAATCTCTCGGACACTCTCTGAAACTTTCTGACACTCTCTGAAACTCTCTGAAACTCTTTGTAACTCTCTGACATTCTCAGAAACTCTCAGAAGCTCACTGAAACTCTCTGACACTCTCTGAAACTCTCAGACACTCTCAGACACTCTCTGACACTATCTGAGACTCTCTGAAACTCTCTGACACTCTCTGAAATTCTCTGAAACTCTCTGACACTCTCTGAAACTCTCTGAAACTCTCTGACACTCTCTGACACTCTCAGACACTCTCTGACACTCTCAGACACTTTCTGAAACTCTCTGACACTATCTGACGCTTTCTGAATCTCTCGGACACTCTCTGAATCTCTCTGAAACTCTCCGACACTCTGTGACACTCTCTGAAACTTTCTGGCACTCTCTGACACTCTCTGAAGATCTCTGGCACTCTCTGAAAATCTCTGACACTCTCTGAAACTCTGTGACACGCTCTGAAAAACTCTGACACTCTCTGACACTCTCAGACACTCTCTGACACTCTCTGACTCTTTCTGAAACTCTCCAACACTCTCTGACTCTTTCTAAAACTCTCGGACACTCTCTGACACACTCTGCAACTCTATGACACTCTGTGACACTCTCTGACACTCTCTGAATCTCTCTGAAATACTCTGACACTCTCTGACACTCTCAGACACTCTCTGACACTCTCTGACTCTTTCTGAAACTCTCTGACACTCTCTGACTCTTTCTGAAACTCTCGGACACTCTCTGACACACTCTGCAACTCTATGACACTCTGTGACACTCTCTGACACTCTCTGAATCTCTCTGAAAAGCTCTGACACTCTGTGACACTCTCGGAAACTCTCTGAAACTCCCTGACACTCTCTGACTCTCTCTGAAACTTTCTGACACTCTCTGACAATCTCTGAACATCTCTGAAACTCTCTGAAAATCTCTGACACTCTCTGACACTCTGTGACACTCTCAGATACTCTCTGACTCTCTCAGACACACTCCGACACACTCAGAAGCTCTCAGAAACTCTCTGGAACTCTCTGACACTCTCAGAAAGTCTCTGAAACTCTCTGACACTCTCTGAAACTCTCTGACACTCTCTGACGCTCTCTGACACTCTCTGAAACTCTGTGACACTCTATGACACTCTCTGACACTCACTGACTCTCTCTGAAACTCTCTGAATCACACTGACACTCTGTGACACTCTTTGAAACTCTCTGACAATCTCTGAAACTTTCTGACACTCTCTGAAACTCTCTGAAGCTCTCTGAAACTCTCTGAAACTCTCTGACTCTCTCAGAAACAATCAGAAACTCCCTGAAACTCTCTGAGACTCTCTGGCACTCTCTGAGACTCTCTGAAACTCTCTGACACACTCTGAAACTCTCTGAAACTCTCTGAAACTCTCTGACACTCTCTGAAACTCTCTGACAATCTCTGGCACTCTCAGAAACTCTCAGACACTCTCTGAAGATCTCTGAAACTCTCTGAAGCTCTCTGAAACTCTCTGGCACTCCCTGACACTCTCTGAAGATTTCTGAAACTCTCTGACACTCTGTGACACCCTCTGAAACTCTCTGAAACTCTCGGACACTCTCTGAAACTTTCTGACACTCTGAATCTCTCAGGCACTCTCTGACACTCTCAGAATTTCTCTGAAACTCTCTGACACTCTCCGAAACCCTCTGACACTCTCTGACACTCTCTGACACTCTCTGAAACTCTTTGGCACTCTTTGACACTCTCAAACACTGTCTGACTCTCTCTGAAACTCTCTGAAACTCTCTGACACTCTCTGACACTCCCTGACACTCTCTGAAGATTTCTGAAACTCTCTGACACTCTGTGACACCCTCTGAAACTCTCTGAATCTCTCGGACACTCTCTGAAACTTTCTGACACTCTCTGAAACTCTCTGAAACTCTTTGTAACTCTCTGACATTCTCAGAAACTCTCAGAAGCTCACTGAAACTCTCTGACACTCTCTGACACTCTCTGAAACTCTCAGACACTCTCAGACACTGTCTGACACTCTCTGACACTATCTGAGACTCTCTGAAACTCTCTGACACTCTCTGAAATTCTCTGAAACTCTCTGACACTCTCTGACACTCTCTGAAACTCTCTGACCCTCTCTGACACTCTCAGACACTCTCTGACACTCTCAGACACTTTCTGAAACTCTCTGACACTATCTGACGCTTTCTGAATCTCTCTGACACTCTCTGAATCTCTCTGAAACTCTCCGACACTCTGTGACACTCTCTGAAACTTTCTGGCACTCTCTGACACTCTCTGAAGATCTCTGGCACTCTCTGAAAATCTCTGACACTCTCTGAAACTCTGTGACACGCTCTGAAAAACTCTGACACTCTCTGACACTCTCAGACACTCTCTGACACTCTCTGACTCTTTCTGAAACTCTCCGACACTCTCTGACTCTTTCTAAAACTCTCGGACACTCTCTGACACACTCTGCAACTCTATGACACTCTGTGACGCTCTCTGACACTCTCTGAATCTCTCTGAAGAACTCTGACACTCTCTGACACTCTCAGACACTCTCTGACACTCTCTGACTCTTTCTGAAACTCTCTGACACTCTCTGACTCTTTCTGAAACTCTCGGACACTCTCTGACACACTCTGCAACTCTATGACACTCTGTGACACTCTCTGACACTCTCTGAATCTCTCTGAAAAGCTCTGACACTCTGTGACACTCTCGGAAACTCTCTGAAACTCCCTGACACTCTCTGACTCTCTCTGAAACTTTCTGACACTCTCTGACAATCTCTGAACATCTCTGAAACTCTCTGAAAATCTCTGACACTCTCTGACACTCTGTGACACTCACAGATACTCTCTGACTCTCTCAGACACACTCCGACACACTCAGAAGATCTCAGAAACTCTCTGGAACTCTCTGACACTCTCAGAAAGTCTCTGAAACTCTCTGACACTCTCAGACACTCTCTGACACTCTCTGACTCTTTCTGAAACTCTCCGACACTCTCTGACTCTTTCTAAAACTCTCGGACACTCTCTGACACACTCTGCAACTCTATGACACTCTGTGACACTCTCTGACACTCTCTGAATCTCTCTGAAAAACTCTGACACTCTCTGACACTCTCAGACACTCTCTGACACTCTCTGACTCTTTCTGAAACTCTCTGACACTCTCTGACTCTTTCTGAAACTCTCGGACACTCTCTGACACACTCTGCAACTCTATGACACTCTGTGACACTCTCTGACACTCTCTGAATCTCTCTGAAAAGCTCTGACACTCTGTGACACTCTCGGAAACTCTCTGAAACTCCCTGACACTCTCTGACTCTCTCTGAAACTTTCTGACACTCTCTGACAATCTCTGAACATCTCTGAAACTCTCTGAAAATCTCTGACACTCTCTGACACTCTGTGACACTCTCAGATACTCTCTGACTCTCTCAGACACACTCCGACACACTCAGAAGCTCTCAGAAACTCTCTGGAACTCTCTGACACTCTCAGAAAGTCTCTGAAACTCTCTGACACTCTCTGAAACTCTCTGACACTCTCTGACGCTCTCTGACACTCTCTGAAACTCTGTGACACTCTATGACACTCTCTGACACTCACTGACTCTCTCTGAAACTCTCTGAATCACACTGACACTCTGTGACACTCTTTGAAACTCTCTGACAATCTCTGAAACTTTCTGACACTCTCTGAAACTCTCTGAAGCTCTCTGAAACTCTCTGAAACTCTCTGACTCTCTCAGAAACAATCAGAAACTCCCTGAAACTCTCTGAGACTCTCTGGCACTCTCTGAGACTCTCTGAAACTCTCTGACACACTCTGAAACTCTCTGAAACTCTCTGAAACTCTCTGACACTCTCTGAAACTCTCTGACAATCTCTGGCACTCTCAGACACTCTCAGACACTCTCTGAAGATCTCTGAAACTCTCTGAAGCTCTCTGAAACTCTCTGGCACTCCCTGACACTCTCTGAAGATTTCTGAAACTCTCTGACACTCTGTGACACCCTCTGAAACTCTCTGAAACTCTCGGACACTCTCTGAAACTTTCTGACACTCTGAATCTCTCAGGCACTCTCTGACACTCTCAGAATTTCTCTGAAACTCTCTGACACTCTCCGAAACCCTCTGACACTCTCTGACACTCTCTGACACTCTCTGAAACTCTTTGGCACTCTTTGACACTCTCAGACACTGTCTGACTCTCTCTGAAACTCTCTGAAACTCTCTGACACTCTCTGACACTCCCTGACACTCTCTGAAGATTTCTGAAACTCTCTGACACTCTGTGACACCCTCTGAAACTCTCTGAATCTCTCGGACACTCTCTGAAACTTTCTGACACTCTCTGAAACTCTCTGAAACTCTTTGTAACTCTCTGACATTCTCAGAAACTCTCAGAAGCTCACTGAAACTCTCTGACACTCTCTGACACTCTCTGAAACTCTCAGACACTCTCAGACACTGTCTGACACTCTCTGACACTATCTGAGACTCTCTGAAACTCTCTGACACTCTCTGAAATTCTCTGAAACTCTCTGACACTCTCTGACACTCTCTGAAACTCTCTGACCCTCTCTGACACTCTCAGACACTCTCTGACACTCTCAGACACTTTCTGAAACTCTCTGACACTATCTGACGCTTTCTGAATCTCTCTGACACTCTCTGAATCTCTCTGAAACTCTCCGACACTCTGTGACACTCTCTGAAACTTTCTGGCACTCTCTGACACTCTCTGAAGATCTCTGCCATTCTCTGAAAATCTCTGACACTCTCTGAAACTCTGTGACACGCTCTGAAAAACTCTGACACTCTCTGACACTCTCAGACACTCTCTGACACTCTCTGACTCTTTCTGAAACTCTCCGACACTCTCTGACTCTTTCTAAAACTCTCGGACACTCTCTGACACACTCTGCAACTCTATGACACTCTGTGACGCTCTCTGACACTCTCTGAATCTCTCTGAAGAACTCTGACACTCTCTGACACTCTCAGACACTCTCTGACACTCTCTGACTCTTTCTGAAACTCTCTGACACTCTCTGACTCTTTCTGAAACTCTCGGACACTCTCTGACACACTCTGCAACTCTATGACACTCTGTGACACTCTCTGACACTCTCTGAATCTCTCTGAAAAGCTCTGACACTCTGTGACACTCTCGGAAACTCTCTGAAACTCCCTGACACTCTCTGACTCTCTCTGAAACTTTCTGACACTCTCTGACAATCTCTGAACATCTCTGAAACTCTCTGAAAATCTCTGACACTCTCTGACACTCTGTGACACTCACAGATACTCTCTGACTCTCTCAGACACACTCCGACACACTCAGAAGATCTCAGAAACTCTCTGGAACTCTCTGACACTCTCAGAAAGTCTCTGAAACTCTCTGACACTCTCAGACACTCTCTGACACTCTCTGACTCTTTCTGAAACTCTCCGACACTCTCTGACTCTTTCTAAAACTCTCGGACACTCTCTGACACACTCTGCAACTCTATGACACTCTGTGACACTCTCTGACACTCTCTGAATCTCTCTGAAAAACTCTGACACTCTCTGACACTCTCAGACACTCTCTGACACTCTCTGACTCTTTCTGAAACTCTCTGACACTCTCTGACTCTTTCTGAAACTCTCGGACACTCTCTGACACACTCTGCAACTCTATGACACTCTGTGACACTCTCTGACACTCTCTGAATCTCTCTGAAAAGCTCTGACACTCTGTGACACTCTCGGAAACTCTCTGAAACTCCCTGACACTCTCTGACTCTCTCTGAAACTTTCTGACACTCTCTGACAATCTCTGAACATCTCTGAAACTCTCTGAAAATCTCTGACACTCTCTGACACTCTGTGACACTCTCAGATACTCTCTGACTCTCTCAGACACACTCCGACACACTCAGAAGCTCTCAGAAACTCTCTGGAACTCTCTGACACTCTCAGAAAGTCTCTGAAACTCTCTGACACTCTCTGAAACTCTCTGACACTCTCTGACGCTCTCTGACACTCTCTGAAACTCTGTGACACTCTATGACACTCTCTGACACTCACTGACTCTCTCTGAAACTCTCTGAATCACACTGACACTCTGTGACACTCTTTGAAACTCTCTGACAATCTCTGAAACTTTCTGACACTCTCTGAAACTCTCTGAAGCTCTCTGAAACTCTCTGAAACTCTCTGACTCTCTCAGAAACAATCAGAAACTCCCTGAAACTCTCTGAGACTCTCTGGCACTCTCTGAGACTCTCTGAAACTCTCTGACACACTCTGAAACTCTCTGAAACTCTCTGAAACTCTCTGACACTCTCTGAAACTCTCTGACAATCTCTGGCACTCTCAGACACTCTCAGACACTCTCTGAAGATCTCTGAAACTCTCTGAAGCTCTCTGAAACTCTCTGGCACTCCCTGACACTCTCTGAAGATTTCTGAAACTCTCTGACACTCTGTGACAACCTCTGAAACTCTCTGAAACTCTCGGACACTCTCTGAAACTTTCTGACACTCTGAATCTCTCAGGCACTCTCTGACACTCTCAGAATTTCTCTGAAACTCTCTGACACTCTCCGAAACCCTCTGACACTCTCTGACACTCTCTGACACTCTCTGAAACTCTTTGGCACTCTTTGACACTCTCAGACACTGTCTGACTCTCTCTGAAACTCTCTGAAACTCTCTGACACTCTCTGACACTCCCTGACACTCTCTGAAGATTTCTGAAACTCTCTGACACTCTGTGACACCCTCTGAAACTCTCTGAATCTCTCGGACACTCTCTGAAACTTTCTGACACTCTCTGAAACTCTCTGAAACTCTTTGTAACTCTCTGACATTCTCAGAAACTCTCAGAAGCTCACTGAAACTCTCTGACACTCTCTGACACTCTCTGAAACTCTCAGACACTCTCAGACACTCTCTGACACTCTCTGACACTATCTGAGACTCTCTGAAACTCTCTGACACTCTCTGAAATTCTCTGAAACTCTCTGACACTCTCTGACACTCTCTGAAACTCTCTGACCCTCTCTGACACTCTCAGACACTCTCTGACACTCTCAGACACTTTCTGAAACTCTCTGACACTATCTGACGCTTTCTGAATCTCTCTGACACTCTCTGAATCTCTCTGAAACTCTCCGACACTCTGTGACACTCTCTGAAACTTTCTGGCACTCTCTGACACTCTCTGAAGATCTCTGGCACTCTCTGAAAATCTCTGACACTCTCTGAAACTCTGTGACACGCTCTGAAAAACTCTGACACTCTCTGACACTCTCAGACACTCTCTGACACTCTCTGACTCTTTCTGAAACTCTCCGACACTCTCTGACTCTTTCTAAAACTCTCGGACACTCTCTGACACACTCTGCAACTCTATGACACTCTGTGACGCTCTCTGACACTCTCTGAATCTCTCTGAAGAACTCTGACACTCTCTGACACTCTCAGACACTCTCTGACACTCTCTGACTCTTTCTGAAACTCTCTGACACTCTCTGACTCTTTCTGAAACTCTCGGACACTCTCTGACACACTCTGCAACTCTGTGACACTCTCTGACACTCTCTGAATCTCTCTGAAAAGCTCTGACACTCTGTGACACTCTCGGAAACTCTCTGAAACTCCCTGACACTCTCTGACTCTCTCTGAAACTTTCTGACACTCTCTGACAATCTCTGAACATCTCTGAAACTCTCTGAAAATCTCTGACACTCTCTGACACTCTGTGATACTCACAGATACTCTCTGACTCTCTCAGACACACTCCGACACACTCAGAAGATCTCAGAAACTCTCTGGAACTCTCTGACACTCTCAGAAAGTCTCTGAAACTCTCTGACACTCTCTGAAACTCTCTGACACTCTCTGACGCTCTCTGACACTCTCTGAAACTCTGTGACACTCTATGACATTCTCTGACACTCACTGACTCTCTCTGAAACTCTCTGAATCACACTGACACTCTGTGACACTCTTTGAAACTCTCTGACAATCTCTGAAACTTTCTGACACTCTCTGAAACTCTCTGAAGCTCTCTGAAACTCTCTGAAACTCTCTGACTCTCTCAGAAACAATCAGAAACTCCCTGAAACTCTCTGAGACTCTCTGGCACTCTCTGAGACTCTCTGAAACTCTCTGACACACTCTGAAACTCTCTGAAACTCTCTGACACTCTCTGACACTCTCTGAAACTCTCTGACAATCTCTGGCACTCTCAGACACTCTCAGACACTCTCTGAAGATCTTTGAAACTCTCTGAAGCTCTCTGAAACTCTCTGACACTCCCAGACACTCTCTGAAGATTTCTGAAACTCTCTGACACTCTGTGACACCCTCTGAAACTCTCTGAAACTCTCGGACACTCTCTGAAACTTTCTGACACTCTCTGAAACTCTCAGGCACTCTCTGACACTCTCAGAATTTCTCTGAAACTCTCTGACACTCTCCGAAACCCTCTGACACTCTCTGACACTCTCTGAAACTCTTTGGCACTCTTTGACACTCTCAGACACTGTCTGACTCTCTCTGAAACTCTCTGACACTTTCTGACACTCCCTGACACTCTCTGAAGATTTCTGAAACTCTCTGACACTCTGTGACACCCTCTGAAACTCTCTGAATCACTCGGACACTCTCCGAAACTTTCGGACACTCTCTGAAACTCTCTGAAACTCTTTGTAACTCTCTGACATTCTCAGAAACTCTCAGAAGCTCACTGAAACTCTCTGACACTCTCTGACACTCTCTGAAACTCTCAGACACTCTCAGACACTCTCTGACACTCTCTGACACTATCTGAGACTCTCTGAAACTCTCTGACACTCTCTGAAATTCTCTGAAACTCTCTGACACTCTCTGACACTCTCTGAAACTCTCAGACACTCTCTGACACTCTCAGACACTCTCTGACACTCTCAGACACTTTCTTAAACTCTCTGACACTATCTGACGCTTTCTGAATCTCTCTGACACTCTCTGAATCTCTCTGAAACTCTCCGACACTCTGTGACACTCTCTGAAACTTTCTGGCACTCTCTGACACTCTCTGAAGATCTCTGGCACTCTCTGAAAATCTCTGACACTCTCTGAAACTCTGTGACACGCTCTGAAAAACTCTGACACTCTCTGACACTCTCAGACACTCTCTGACACTCTCTGACTCTTTCTGAAACTCTCCGACACTATCTGACTCTTTCTAAAACTCTCGGACACTCTCTGACACACTCTGCAACTCTATGACACTCTGTGACACTCTCTGACACTCTCTGAATCTCTCTGAAAAACTCTGACACTCTCTGACACTCTCAGACACTCTCTGACACTCTCTGACTCTTTCTGAAACTCTCTGACACTCTCTGACTCTTTCTGAAACTCTCGGACACTCTCTGACACACTCTGCAACTCTATGACACTCTGTGACACTCTCTGACACTCTCTGAATCTCTCTGAAAAGCTCTGACACTCTGTGACACTCTCGGAAACTCTCTGAAACTCCCTGACACTCTCTGACTCTCTCTGAAACTTTCTGACACTCTCTGACACTCTCTGAACATCTCTGAAACTCTCTGAAAATCTCTGACACTCTCTGACGCTCTGTGACACTCTCAGATACTCTCTGACTCTCTCAGACACACTCCGACACACTCAGAAGCTCTCAGAAACTCTCTGGAACTCTCTGACACTCTCAGAAAGTCTCTGAAACTCTCTGACACTCTCTGAAACTCTCTGACACTCTCTGACGCTCTCTGACACTCTCTGAAACTCTGTGACACTCTATGACACTCTCTGACACTCACTGACTCTCTCTGAAACTCTCTGAATCACACTGACACTCTGTGACACTCTTTGAAACTCTCTGACAATCTCTGAAACTTTCTGACACTCTCTGAAACTCTCTGAAGCTCTCTGAAACTCTCTGAAACTCTCTGACTCTCTCAGAAACAATCAGAAACTCCCTGAAACTCTCTGAGACTCTCTGGCACTCTCTGAGACTCTCTGAAACTCTCTGACACACTCTGAAACTCTCTGAAACTCTCTGACACTCTCTGACACTCTCTGAAACTCTCTGACAATCTCTGGCACTCTCAGACACTCTCAGACACTCTCTGAAGATCTCTGAAACTCTCTGAAGCTCTCTGAAACTCTCTGACACTCTCTGAAACTCTCTGAAACTCTCTGAAACTCTCTGACACTCTCTGACAATCTCTGAAACTCTCTGACAATCTCTGGCACTCTCAGACACTCTCAGACACTCTCTGAAGATCTCTGAAACTCTCTGATACTATCTGACACTTTCTGAATCTCTCGGACACTCTCTGAATCTCTCTGAAACTCTCCGACACTCTCTGACACTCTCTGAAACTTTCTCGCAATCTCTGACACTCTCTGAAGATCTCTGAAACTCTCTGAAAATCTCTGACACTCTCTGAAACTCTGTAAAACTCTCTGAAACACTCTGACTCTCTCTGACATTCTCAGACACTCTCTGAAACTCTGTGACACTCTCAGATACTCTCTGACTCCCGCAGACACACTTCGACACACTCAGAAACTCTCAGAAACTCTCTGGCACTCCACGACACTCTCAGAAACTCTCTGAAACTCTTTGACACTCTCTGAAACTCTCTGACACCCTCTGACACTCTCTGACACTCTCTGAAACTCTTTGACACTCTTTGACACTCTCAGACACTGTCTGACTCTTTCTGAAACTCTCTGACACTCTCTGACACTCCCTGACAATCTCTGAAACTCTCTGACACTCTCTGACACTCTCTGAAACTCTTTGACACTCTTTGACAATCTCAGACACTGTCTGACTCTATCTGAAACTCTCTGACACTCTCTGACACTCCCTGACACTGTCTGAAGCTCTCTGACACTCTCTGACACTCTCTGAAACTCTCTGAAAAACTCTGACACTCTCTGACTCTTTCTGAAACTCTCGGACACTCTCTGACACACTCTGCAACTCTATGACACCCTGTGACACTCTCTGACACTCTCTGAATCTCTCTGAAAAGCTCTGACACTCTGTGACACTCTCTGAAACTCTCTGGAACTCCCTGACACTCACTGACTCTCTCTGAAACTTTCTGACACTCTCTGACACTCTCTGAACATCTCTGAAACTCTCTGAAAATCTCTGACACTCTCTGACACTCTGTGACACTCTCAGAAACTCTCAGGCACTCTCTGACACTCTCAGAAATTCTCTGAAACTCTCTGACTCTCTCTGAAACCCTCTGACACTCTCTGACACTCTCTGACACTCTTTGGCACTCTTTGACACTCTCAGACACTCTCTGAAGATTTCTGAAACTCTCTGACACTCTGTGACACCCTCTGAAACTCTCTGAAACTCTCGGACACTCTCTGAAACTTTCTGACACTCTCTGAAACTCTCTGAAACTCTTTGTAATTCTCTGACACTCTCAGAAACTCTCAGAAGCTCACTGAAACTCTCTGACACTCTCTGAAACTGTCAGACACTCTCAGACACTCTCTGACACTCTCTGACACTATCTGAGCCTCTCTGAAACTCTCTGACACTCTCCGAAATTCTCTGAAACTCTCTGACACTCTCTGAAACTCTCTGACACTCTCTGACACTCTCAGACACTCTCTGACACTCTGTGACACTTTCTGAAACTCTCTGACTCTATCTGACACATTCTGAATCTCTCGGAAACTCTCTGAATCTCTCTGAAACTCTCCGACACTCTGTGACACTCTCTGAAACTTTCTGGCACTCTCTGACACTCTCTGAAGATCTCTGGCACTCTCTGAAAATCTCTGACACTCTCTGAAACTCTGTGACACTCTCTGAAAGACTCTGACACTCTCTTACACTCTCAGACACTCTCCGACACTATCTGACTCTTTCTGAAACTCTCGGACACTCTCTGACACACTCTGCAACTCTATGACACTCTGTGACACTCTCTGAAACTCTCTGAAACTCTCAGACACTCTCAGACACTCTCTGACACTCTCTGACACTATCTGAGACTCTCTGAAACTCTCTGACACTCTCTGAAATTCTCTGAAACTCTCTGACACTCTCTGGCACTCTCTGAAACTCTCTGACACTCTCTGACACTCTCAGACACTCTCTGACACTCTCTGACACTTTCTGAAACTCTCTGACACTATCTGACGCTTTCTGAATCTCTCGGACACTCTCTGAATCTCTCTGAAACTCTCCGACACTCTGTGACACTCTCTGATACTTTCTGGCACTCTCTGACACTCTCTGAAGATCTCTGGCACTCTCTGAAAATCTCTGACACTCTCTGAAACTCTGTGACACGCTCTGTAAAACTCTGACACTCTCTGACACTCTCAGACACTCTCTGACACTCTCTGACTCTTTCTAAAACTCTCCGACACTCTCTGACACACTCTGCAACTCTATGACACTCTGTGACACTCTCTGACACTCTCTGAATCTGTCTGAAAAACTCTGACACTCTCTGACACTCTCAGACACTCTCTGACACTCTCTGACTCTTTCTGAAACTCTCTGACACTCTCTGACTCTTTCTGAAACTCTCGGACACTCTCTGACACACTCTGCAACTCTATGACACTCTGTGACACTCTCTGACACTCTCTGAATCTCTCTGAAAAGCTCTGACACTCTGTGACACTCTCTGAAACTCTCTGAATCTCTCTGACACTCTCTGACTCTCTCTGAAACTTTCTGGCAATCTCTGACACTCTCTGAACATCTCTGAAACTCTCTGAAAATCTCTGACACTCTCTGACACTCTGTGACACTCTCAGATACTCTCTGACTCTTTCAGACGCACTCCGACACACTCAGAAACTCTCAGAAACACTCCGGAACTCTCTGACACTCTCAGAAAGTCTCTGAAACTCTCTGACACTCTCTGAAACTCTCTGACACTCTCTGACGCTCTCTGACACTCTCTGAAACTCTGTGACACTCTATGACACTCTGTGACACTCACTGACTCTCTCTAAAACTCTCTGAATCACTCTGACACTCTGTGACACTCTCTGAAACTCTCTGACAATCTCTGAAACTTTCTGACACTCTCTGAAACTCTCTGAAGCTCTCTGAAACTCTCTGAAACTCTCTGACTCTCTCAGAAACAATCAGAAACTCCCTGAAACTCTCTGAGACTCTCTGGCACTCTCTGAGACTCTCTGAAACTCTCTGACACTCTCTGACACTCTCTGAAACTCTCTGACAATCTCTGGCACTCTCAGACACTCCCAGACACTCTCTGAAGATCTCTGAAACTCTCTGAAGCTCTCTGAAAGTCTCTGAAACTCTCTGACACTCTCTGAAACTCTCTGAAACTCTCTGAAACTCTCTGACACTCTCTGACAATCTCTGAAACTCTCTGACAATCTCTGAATCTCTCTGAAACTCTCCGACACTCTGTGACACTCTCTGAAACTGTCTCGCACTCTCTGACACTCTCTGAAGATCTCTGAAACTCTCTGAAAATCACTGACACTCTCTGAAACTCTGTGAAACTCTCTGAAACACTCTGACACTCTCTGACATTCTCAGACACTCTCTGACACTCTCAGAAACTCTCAGAAACTCTCTGGCACTCTCTGACAATCTCAGAAACTCTCTGAAACTCTTTGACACTCTCTGAAACTCTCTGACACCCTCTGACACGCTCTGACACTCTCTGAAACTCTTTGACACTCTTTGACACTCTCAGACACTGTCTGACTCTTTCTGAAACTCTCTGACACTCTCTGACACACCCTGACACTCTCAGAAACTCTCTGACACTCTCTGACACTCTCTGAAACTCTTTGACACTCTTTGACAATCTCAGACACTGTCTGACTCTATCTGAAACTCTCTGACACTCTCTGACACTCCCTGACACTGTCTGAAGCTCTCTGACACTCTCTGACACTCTCTGAAACTCTCTGAAACTCTCTGACACTCTCTGAACCTCTCTGACAATCTCTGACACTCTCAGACACTCTCTGACACTCTCAGACACTTTCTGAAACTCTCTGACACTATCTGACAATTTCTGAATCTCTCGGACACTCTCTGAATCTCTCTGAAACTCTCGAAATCTCTGTGACACTCTCTGAAACTTTCTGGCACTCTCTGACACTCTCTGAAGATCTCTGAAACTCTCTGAAAATCTCTGAAACTCTCTGAAAATCTCTGACACTCTCTGACACTCTGTGACACTCTCAGATACTCTCTGACTCCCGCAGACACACTTTGACACACTCGGAAACTCTCAGAAACTCTCTGGCACTCTCTGACTTTCTCAGAAACTCTCTGAAACTCTCTGACACTCTCTGAAACTATTTGACACTCTTTGACACTCTGTGACACTGTCTGACTCTCCCTGAAACTCTCTGACACTCTCTGACACTCCCTGACACTCTCTGAAACTCTCTGACACTCTCTGAAACTCTTTGACACTCTCTGACAATCTCAGACACTGTCTGACTCTATCTGAAACTCTCTGACACTCTCTGACACTCCCTGACACTGTCTGAAGCTCTCTGACACTCTCTGACACTCTCTGAAACTCTCTGAAACTCACTGACACTCTCTGAAACTCTCTGACAATCTCTGACACTCTCAGACACTCTCTGACACTTTCTGAAACTCTCTGACACTATCTGACACTTTCTGAATCTCTCGGACACTCTCTGAATCTCTCTGACACTCTCCGGCACTCTGTGACACTCTCTGAAACTTTCTGGCACTCTCTGACACTCTCTGAAGATCTCTGAAACTCTCTGAAAATCTCTGACACTCTCTGAAACTCTCTGACACTCACTGACACTCTGTGGCACTCACTGACACTCTCTGAAGATCTCTGAAACTCTCTGAAAATCTCTGACACTCTCTGAAACTCTGTGACACTCTCTGAAACACTCTGACACTCTCCGGCAAACTCAGAAACTGTCAGAAACTCTCAGGCACTCTCTGACACTCTCAGAAATTCTCTGAAACTCTCTGACACTCTCTGAAACCCTCTGACACTCTCTGACACTCTCTGAAACTCTTTGACACTCTTTGACACTCTCAGACACTGTCTGACTCTCTCTGAAGCTTTCTGAAACTCTCTGACACTCTGTGACACCCTCTGAAACTCTCTGAAAATCTCGGACACTCTCTGAAACTTTCTGACACTCTCTGAAACTCTCTGAAACTCTTTGTAACTCTCTGACACTCTCAGAAACTCTCAGAAGCTCACTGAAACTCTCTGACACTCTCTGACACTCTCTGAAACTCTCAGACACTCTCAGACACTCTCTGACAGTCTCTGACACTATCTGAGACTCTCTGAAACACTCTGACACTCTCTGAAATTCTCTGAAACTCTCTGACACTCTCTGAAACTCTCTGACACTCTCTGACACTCTCAGACACTCTCTGACACTCTGTGACACTTTCTGAAACTCTCTGACACTATCTGACACTTTCTGAATCTCTCGGACACTCTCTGAATCTCTCTGAAACTCTCCGACACTCTGTGACACTCTCTGAAACTTTCTGGCACTCTCTGACACTCTCTGAAGATCTCTGGCACTCTCTGAAAATCTCTGACACTCTCTGAAACTCTCTGACACTCTCTGAAAGACTCTGACACTCTCTGACACTCTCAGACACTCTCTGACACTCTCTGACTCTTTCTGAAACTCTCTGACACTATCTGACTCTTTCTGAAACTCTCGGACACTCTCTGAAACTCTCTGACACTCTCTGACACCCTCTGAAACACTTTGACACTCTTTGACACTCTCAGACACTATATGACTCTCTCTGAAACTCTCTGACACTCTCTGACACTCCCTGACACTCTCTGAAGCTCTCTGACACTCTCTGACACTCTCTGAAACTCTTTGACACTCTTTGACAATCTCAGACACTGTCTGACTCTATCTGAAACTCTCTGACACTCTCTGACACTCCCTGACACTGTCTGAAGCTCTCTGACACTCTCTGACACTCTCTGAAACTCTCTGAAAAACTCTGACACTCTCTGACTCTTTCTGAAACTCTCGGACACTCTCTGACACACTCTGCAACTCTATGACACCCTGTGACACTCTCTGACACTCTCTGAATCTCTCTGAAAAGCTCTGACACTCTGTGACACTCTCTGAAACTCTCTGGAACTCCCTGACACTCACTGACTCTCTCTGAAACTTTCTGACACTCTCTGACACTCTCTGAACATCTCTGAAACTCTCTGAAAATCTCTGACACTCTCTGACACTCTGTGACACTCTCAGAAACTCTCAGGCACTCTCTGACACTCTCAGAAATTCTCTGAAACTCTCTGACTCTCTCTGAAACCCTCTGACACTCTCTGACACTCTCTGACACTCTTTGGCACTCTTTGACACTCTCAGACACTCTCTGAAGATTTCTGAAACTCTCTGACACTCTGTGACACCCTCTGAAACTCTCTGAAACTCTCGGACACTCTCTGAAACTTTCTGACACTCTCTGAAACTCTCTGAAACTCTTTGTAATTCTCTGACACTCTCAGAAACTCTCAGAAGCTCACTGAAACTCTCTGACACTCTCTGAAACTGTCAGACACTCTCAGACACTCTCTGACACTCTCTGACACTATCTGAGCCTCTCTGAAACTCTCTGACACTCTCCGAAATTCTCTGAAACTCTCTGACACTCTCTGAAACTCTCTGACACTCTCTGACACTCTCAGACACTCTCTGACACTCTGTGACACTTTCTGAAACTCTCTGACTCTATCTGACACATTCAGAATCTCTCGGAAACTCTCTGAATCTCTCTGAAACTCTCCGACACTCTGTGACACTCTCTGAAACTTTCTGGCACTCTCTGACACTCTCTGAAGATCTCTGGCACTCTCTGAAAATCTCTGACACTCTCTGAAACTCTGTGACACTCTCTGAAAGACTCTGACACTCTCTTACACTCTCAGACACTCTCCGACACTATCTGACTCTTTCTGAAACTCTCGGACACTCTCTGACACACTCTGCAACTCTATGACACTCTGTGACACTCTCTGACACTCTCTGAATCTCTCTGAAAAGCTCTGACACTCTGTGACACTCTCTGAAACTCTCTGAAACTCTCAGACACTCTCAGACACTCTCTGACACTCTCTGACACTATCTGAGACTCTCTGAAACTCTCTGACACTCTCTGAATCTCTCTGACACTCTCTGACACTCTCAGACACTCTCTGACACTCTCTGACACTTTCTGAAACTCTCTGACACTATCTGACGCTTTCTGAATCTCTCGGACACTCTCTGAATCTCTCTGAAACTCTCCGACACTCTGTGACACTCTCTGATACTTTCTGGCACTCTCTGACACTCTCTGAAGATCTCTGGCACTCTCTGAAAATCTCTGACACTCTGAAACTCTGTGACACGCTCTGAAAAACTCTGACACTCTCTGACACTCTCAGACACTCTCTGACACTCTCTGACTCTTTCTAAAACTCTCCGACACTCTCTGACACACTCTGCAACTCTATGACACTCTGTGACACTCTCTGACACTCTCTGAATCTCTCTGAAAAACTCTGACACTCTCTGACACTCTCAGACACTCTCTGACACTCTCTGACTCTTTCTGCAACTCTATGACACTCTGTGACACTCTCTGGCATTCTCTGAAAATCTCTGACACTCTCTGAAACTCTGTGACACTCTCTGAAAGACTCTGACACTCTCTTACACTCTCAGACACTCTCCGACACTATCTGACTCTTTCTGAAACTCTCGGACACTCTCTGACACACTCTGCAACTCTATGACACTCTGTGACACTCTCTGACACTCTCTGAATCTCTCTGAAAAGCTCTGACACTCTGTGACACTCTCTGAAACTCTCTGAAACTCCCTGACACTCTCTGACTCTCTCTGAAACTTTCTGATAATCTCTGACACTCTCTGAACATCTCTGAAACTCTCTGAAAATCTCTGACACTCTCTGACACTCTGTGACACTCTCAGATACTCTCTGACTCTTTCAGACACACTGCGACACACTCAGAAACTCTCAGAAACACTCTGGAACTCTCTGACACTCTCAGAAAGTCTCTGAAACTCTTTGACACTCTCTGAAACTCTCTGACACTCTCTGACGCTCTTTGACACTCTCTGAAACTCTGTGACACTCTATGACACTCTCTGACACTCACTGACTCTCTCTAAAACTCTCTGAATCACTCTGACACTCTGTGACACTCTCTGAAACTCTCTGACAATCTCTGAAACTTTCTGACACTCTCTGAAACTCTCTGAAGCTCTCTGAAACTCTCTGAAACTCTCTGACTCTCTCAGAAACAATCAGAAACTCCCTGAAACTCTCTGAGACTCTCTGGCACTCTCTGAGACTCTCTGAAACTCTCTGACACTCTCTGACACTCTCTGAAACTCTCTGACAATCTCTGGCACTCTCAGACACTCCCAGACACTCTCTGAAGATCTCTGAAACTCTCTGAAGCTCTCTGAAAGTCTCTGAAACTCTCTGACACTCTCTGAAACTCTCTGAAACTCTCTGAAACTCTCTGACACTCTCTGACAATCTCTGAAACTCTCTGACAATCTCTGGCACTCTCAGACACTCTCAGACACTCTCTGAAGATCTCTGAAACTCTCTGATACTATCTGACACTTTCTGAAAATCTCTGACACTCTCTGACACTCTGTGACACTCTCAGATACTCTCTGACTCCCGCAGACACACTTTGACACACTCAGAAACTCTCAGAAACTCTCTGGCACTCTCTGACTTTCTCAGAAACTCTCTGAAACTCTCTGACACTCTCTGAAACTATTTGACACTCTTTGACACTCTGTGACACTGTCTGACTCTCCCTGAAACTCTCTGACACTCTCTGACACTCCCTGACACTCTCTGAAACTCTCTGAAACTCTTTGACACTCTTTGACAATCTCAGACACTGTCTGACTCTATCTGAAACTCTCTGACACTCTCTGACACTCCCTGACACTGTCTGAAGTTCTCTGACACTCTCTGACACTCTCTGAAACTCTCTGAAACTCACTGACACTCTCTGAAACTCTCTGACAATCTCTGACACTCTCAGACACTCTCTGACACTTTCTGAAACTCTCTGACACTATCTGACACTTTCTGAATCTCTCGGACACTCTCCGGCACTCTGTGACACTCTCTGAAACTTTCTGGCACTCTCTGACACTCTCTGAAGATCTCTGAAACTCTCTGAAAATCTCTGACACTCTCTGAAACTCTCTGACACTCACTGACACTCTGTGGCACTCACTGACACTCTCTGAAGATCTCTGAAACTCTCTGAAAATCTCTGACACTCTCTGAAACTCTGTGACACTCTCTGAAACACTCTGACACTCTCCGGCAAACTCAGAAACTGTCAGAAACTCTCAGGCACTCTCTGACACTCTCAGAAATTCTCTGAAACTCTCTGACACTCTCTGAAACCCTCTGACACTCTCTGACACTCTCTGAAACTCTTTGACACTCTTTGACACTCTCAGACACTGTCTGACTCTCTCTGAAGCTTTCTGAAACTCTCTGACACTCTGTGACACCCTCTGAAACTCTCTGAAAATCTCGGACACTCTCTGAAACTTTCTGACACTCTCTGAAACTCTCTGAAACTCTTTGTAACTCTCTGACACTCTCAGAAACTCTCAGAAGCTCACTGAAACTCTCTGACACTCTCTGACACTCTCTGAAACTCTCAGACACTCTCAGACACTCTCTGACAGTCTCTGACACTATCTGAGACTCTCTGAAACACTCTGACACTCTCTGAAATTCTCTGAAACTCTCTGACAATCTCTGAAACTCTCTGACTCTCTCTGACACTCTCAGACACTCTCTGACACTCTGTGACACTTTCTGAAACTCTCTGACACTATCTGACACTTTCTGAATCTCTCGGACACTCTCTGAATCTCTCTGAAACTCTCCGACACTCTGTGACACTCTCTGAAACTTTCTGGCACTCTCTGACACTCTCTGAAGATCTCTGGCACTCTCTGAAAATCTCTGACACTCTCTGAAACTCTCTGACACTCTCTGAAAGACTCTGACACTCTCTGACACTCTCAGACACTCTCTGACACTCTCTGACTCTTTCTGAAACTCTCTGACACTATCTGACTCTTTCTGAAACTCTCGGACACTCTCTGACACACTCTGCAACTCTATGACACTCTGTGACACTCTCTGACTCTCTCTGAAACTTTCTGACACTCTCTGACACTCTCTGAACATCTCTGAAACTCTCTGAAAATCTCTGACACTCTCTGAAACTCTGTGACACTCTCTGAAACACTCTGACACTCTCCGGCAAACTCAGAAACTGTCAGAAACTCTCAGGCACTCTCTGACACTCTCAGAAATTCTCTGAAACTCTCTGACACTCTCTGAAACCCTCTGACACTCTCTGACACTCTCTGAAACTCTTTGACACTCTTTGACACTCTCAGACACTGTCTGACTCTCTCTGAAGCTTTCTGAAACTCTCTGACACTCTGTGACACCCTCTGAAACTCTCTGAAAATCTCGGACACTCTCTGAAACTTTCTGACACTCTCTGAAACTCTCTGGAACTCCCTGACACTCACTGACTCTCTCTGAAACTTTCTGACACTCTCTGACACTCTCTGAACATCTCTGAAACTCTCTGAAAATCTCTGACACTCTCTGACACTCTGTGACACTCTCAGAAACTCTCAGGCACTCTCTGACACTCTCAGAAATTCTCTGAAACTCTCTGACTCTCTCTGAAACCCTCTGACACTCTCTGACACTCTCTGACACTCTTTGGCACTCTTTGACACTCTCAGACACTCTCTGAAGATTTCTGAAACTCTCTGACACTCTGTGACACCCTCTGAAACTCTCTGAAACTCTCGGACACTCTCTGAAACTTTCTGACACTCTCTGAAACTCTCTGAAACTCTTTGTAATTCTCTGACACTCTCAGAAACTCTCAGAAGCTCACTGAAACTCTCTGACACTCTCTGAAACTGTCCGACACTCTCAGACACTTTCTGACACTCTCTGACACTATCTGAGCCTCTCTGAAACTCTCTGACACTCTCCGAAATTCTCTGAAACTCTCTGACACTCTCTGAAACTCTCTGACACTCTCTGACACTCTCAGACACTCTCTGACACTCTGTGACACTTTCTGAAACTCTCTGACTCTATCTGACACATTCTGAATCTCTCGGAAACTCTCTGAATCTCTCTGAAACTCTCCGACACTCTGTGACACTCTCTGAAACTTTCTGGCACTCTCTGACACTCTCTGAAGATCTCTGGCACTCTCTGAAAATCTCTGACACTCTCTGAAACTCTGTGACACTCTCTGAAAGACTCTGACACTCTCTTACACTCTCAGACACTCTCCGACACTATCTGACTCTTTCTGAAACTCTCGGACACTCTCTGACACACTCTGCAACTCTATGACACTCTGTGACACTCTCTGACACTCTCTGAATCTCTCTGAAAAGCTCTGACACTCTGTGACACTCTCTGAAACTCTCTGAAACTCTCAGACACTCTCAGACACTCTCTGACACTCTCTGACACTATCTGAGACTCTCTGAAACTCTCTGACACTCTCTGAAATTCTCTGAAACTCTCTGACACTCTCTGGCACTCTCTGAATCTCTCTGACACTCTCTGACACTCTCAGACACTCTCTGACACTCTCTGACACTTTCTGAAACTCTCTGACACTATCTGACGCTTTCTGAATCTCTCGGACACTCTCTGAATCTCTCTGAAACTCTCCGACACTCTGTGACACTCTCTGATACTTTCTGGCACTCTCTGACACTCTCTGAAGATCTCTGGCACTCTCTGAAAATCTCTGACACTCTCTGAAACTCTGTGACACGCTCTGAAAAACTCTGACACTCTCTGACACTCTCAGACACTCTCTGACACTCTCTGACTCTTTCTAAAACTCTCCGACACTCTCTGACACACTCTGCAACTCTATGACACTCTGTGACACTCTCTGACACTCTCTGAATCTCTCTGAAAAACTCTGACACTCTCTGACACTCTCAGACACTCTCTGACACTCTCTGACTCTTTCTGCAACTCTATGACACTCTGTGACACTCTCTGGCACTCTCTGAAAATCTCTGACACTCTCTGAAACTCTGTGACACTCTCTGAAAGACTCTGACACTCTCTTACACTCTCAGACACTCTCCGACACTATCTGACTCTTTCTGAAACTCTCGGACACTCTCTGACACACTCTGCAACTCTATGACACTCTGTGACACTCTCTGACACTCTCTGAATCTCTCTGAAAAGCTCTGACACTCTGTGACACTCTCTGAAACTCTCTGAAACTCCCTGACACTCTCTGACTCTCTCTGAAACTTTCTGGCAACCTCTGACACTCTCTGAACATCTCTGAAACTCTCTGAAAATCTCTGACACTCTCTGACACTCTGTGACACTCTCAGATACTCTCTGACTCTTTCAGACACACTCCGACACACTCAGAAACTCTCAGAAACACTCTGGAACTCTCTGACACTCTCAGAAAGTCTCTGAAACTCTCTGACACTCTCTGAAACTCTCTGACACTCTCTGACGCTCTCTGACACTCTCTGAAACTCTGTGACACTCTATGACACTCTCTGACACTCACTGACTCTCTCTAAAACTCTCTGAATCACTCTGACACTCTGTGACACTCTCTGAAACTCTCTGACAATCTCTGAAACTTTCTGACACTCTCTGAAACTCTCTGAAGCTCTCTGAAACTCTCTGAAACTCTCTGACTCTCTCAGAAACAATCAGAAACTCCCTGAAACTCTCTGAGACTCTCTGGCACTCTCTGAGACTCTCTGAAACTCTCTGACACTCTCTGACACTCTCTGAAACTCTCTGACAATCTCTGGCACTCTCAGACACTCCCAGACACTCTCTGAAGATCTCTGAAACTCTCTGAAGCTCTCTGAAAGTCTCTGAAACTCTCTGACACTCTCTGAAACTCTCTGAAACTCTCTGAAACTCTCTGACACTCTCTGACAATCTCTGAAACTCTCTGACAATCTCTGGCACTCTCAGACACTCTCAGACACTCTCTGAAGATCTCTGAAACTCTCTGATACTATCTGACACTTTCTGAAAATCTCTGACACTCTCTGACACTCTGTGACACTCTCAGATACTCTCTGACTCCCGCAGACACACTTTGACACACTCAGAAACTCTCAGAAACTCTCTGGCACTCTCTGACTTTCTCAGAAACTCTCTGAAACTCTCTGACACTCTCTGAAACTATTTGACACTCTTTGACACTCTGTGACACTGTCTGACTCTCCCTGAAACTCTCTGACACTCTCTGACACTCCCTGACACTCTCTGAAACTCTCTGACACTCTCTGAAACTCTTTGACACTCTTTGACAATCTCAGACACTGTCTGACTCTATCTGAAACTCTCTGACACTCTCTGACACTCCCTGACACTGTCTGAAGCTCTCAGACACTCTCTGACACTTTCTGAAACTCTCTGACACTATCTGACACTTTCTGAATCTCTCGGACACTCTCTGAATCTCTCTGACACTCTCCGGCACTCTGTGACACTCTCTGAAACTTTCTGGCACTCTCTGACACTCTCTGAAGATCTCTGAAACTCTCTGAAAATCTCTGACACTCTCTGAAACTCTCTGACACTCACTGACACTCTGTGGCACTCACTGACACTCTCTGAAGATCTCTGAAACTCTCTGAAAATCTCTGACACTCTCTGAAACTCTGTGACACTCTCTGAAACACTCTGACACTCTCCGGCAAACTCAGAAACTGTCAGAAACTCTCAGGCACTCTCTGACACTCTCAGAAATTCTCTGAAACTCTCTGACACTCTCTGAAACCCTCTGACACTCTCTGACACTCTCTGACACTCTCTGAAACTCTTTGACACTCTTTGACACTCTCAGACACTGTCTGACTCTCTCTGAAGCTTTCTGAAACTCTCTGACACTCTGTGACACCCTCTGAAACTCTCTGAAAATCTCGGACACTCTCTGAAACTTTCTGACACTCTCTGAAACTCTCTGAAACTCTTTGTAACTCTCTGACACTCTCAGAAACTCTCAGAAGCTCACTGAAACTCTCTGACACTCTCTGACACTCTCTGAAACTCTCAGACACTCTCAGACACTCTCTGACAGTCTCTGACACTATCTGAGACTCTCTGAAACACTCTGACACTCTCTGAAATTCTCTGAAACTCTCTGACAATCTCTGAAACTCTCTGACACTCTCTGACACTCTCAGACACTCTCTGACACTCTGTGACACTTTCTGAAACTCTCTGACACTATCTGACACTTTCTGAATCTCTCGGACACTCTCTGAATCTCTCTGAAACTCTCCGACACTCTGTGACACTCTCTGAAACTTTCTGGCACTCTCTGACACTCTCTGAAGATCTCTGGCACTCTCTGAAAATCTCTGACACTCTCTGAAACTCTCTGACACTCTCTGAAAGACTCTGACACTCTCTGACACTCTCAGACACTCTCTGACACTCTCTGACTCTTTCTGAAACTCTCTGACACTATCTGACTCTTTCTGAAACTCTCGGACACTCTCTGACACACTCTGCAAGTCTATGACACTCTGTGACACTCTCTGACACTCTCTGAAACTTTCTGACACTCTCTGACACTCTCTGAACATCTCTGAAACTCTCTGAAAATCTCTGACACTCTCTGAAACTCTGTGACACTCTCTGAAACACTCTGACACTCTCCGGCAAACTCAGAAACTGTCAGAAACTCTCAGGCACTCTCTGACACTCTCAGAAATTCTCCGAAACTCTCTGACACTCTCTGAAACCCTCTGACACTCTCTGACACTCTCTGAAACTCTTTGACACTCTTTGACACTCTCAGACACTGTCTGACTCTCTCTGAAGCTTTCTGAAACTCTCTGACACTCTGTGACACCCTCTGAAACTCTCTGAAAATCTCGGACACTCTCTGAAACTTTCTGACACTCTCTGAAACTCTCTGAAACTCTTTGTAACTCTCTGACACTCTCAGAAACTCTCAGAAGCTCACTGAAACTCTCTGACACTCTCTGACTCTCTCTGAAACTCTCAGACACTCTCAGACACTCTCTGACAGTCTCTGACACTATCTGAGACTCTCTGAAACACTCTGACACTCTCTGAAATTCTCTGAAACTCTCTGACACTCTCTGAAACTCTCTGACACTCTCTGAAACTCTCAGACACTCTCTGACACTCTGTGACACTTTCTGAAACTCTCTGACACGATCTGACACTTTCTGAATCTCTCGGACACTCTCTGAATCTCTCTGAAACTCTCCGACACTCTGTGACACTCTCTGAAACTTTCTGGCACTCTCTGACACTCTCTGAAGATCTCTGGCACTCTCTGAAAATCTCTGACACTCTCTGAAACTCTCTGACACTCTCTGAAACTCTCAGGCACTCTCTGACACTCTCAGAAATTCTCTGAAACTCTCTGACACTCTCTGAAACCCTCTGACACTCTCTGACACTCTCTGAAACTCTTTGACACTCTTTGACACTCTCAGACACTGTCTGACTCTCTCTGAAGCTTTCTGAAACTCTCTGACACTCTGTGACACCCTCTGAAACTCTCTGAAAATCTCGGACACTCTCTGAAACTTTCTGACACTCTCTGAAACTCTCTGAAACTCTTTGTAACTCTCTGACACTCTCAGAAACTCTCAGAAGCTCACTGAAACTCTCTGACACTCTCTGACACTCTCTGAAACTCTCAGACACTCTCAGACACTCTCTGACAGTCTCTGACACTATCTGAGACTCTCTGAAACACTCTGACACTCTCTGAAATTCTCTGAAACTCTCTGACACTCTCTGAAACTCTCTGACACTCTCTGACACTCTCAGACACTCTCTGACACTCTGTGACACTTTCTGAAACTCTCTGACACTATCTGACACTTTCTGAATCTCTCGGACACTCTCTGAATCTCTCTGAAACTCTCCGACACTCTGTGACACTCTCTGAAACTTTCTGGCACTCTCTGACACTCTCTGAAGATCTCTGGCACTCTCTGAAAATCTCTGACACTCTCTGAAACTCTCTGACACTCTCTGAAAGACTCTGACACTCTCTGACACTCTCAGACACTCTCTGACACTCTCTGACTCTTTCTGAAACTCTCTGACACTATCTGACTCTTTCTGAAACTCTCGGACACTCTCTGACACACTCTGCAACTCTATGACACTCTGTGACACTCTCTGACTCTCTCTGAAACTTTCTGACACTCTCTGACACTCTCTGAACATCTCTGAAACTCTCTGAAAATCTCTGACACTCTCTGAAACTCTGTGACACTCTCTGAAACACTCTGACACTCTCCGGCAAACTCAGAAACTGTCAGAAACTCTCAGGCACTCTCTGACACTCTCAGAAATTCTCTGAAACTCTCTGACACTCTCTGAAACCCTCTGACACTCTCTGACACTCTCTGAAACTCTTTGACACTCTTTGACACTCTCAGACACTGTCTGACTCTCTCTGAAGCTTTCTGAAACTCTCTGACACTCTGTGACACCCTCTGAAACTCTCTGAAAATCTCGGACACTCTCTGAAACTTTCTGACACTCTCTGAAACTCTCTGAAACTCTTTGTAACTCTCTGACACTCTCAGAAACTCTCAGAAGCTCACTGAAACTCTCTGACACTCTCTGACACTCTCTGAAACTCTCAGACACTCTCAGACACTCTCTGACAGTCTCTGACACTATCTGAGACTCTCTGAAACACTCTGACACTCTCTGAAATTCTCTGAAACTCTCTGACACTCTCTGAAACTCTCTGACACTCTCTGACACTCTCAGACACTCTCTGACACTCTGTGACACTTTCTGAAACTCTCTGACACTATCTGACACTTTCTGAATCTCTCGGACACTCTCTGAATCTCTCTTAAACTCTCCGACACTCTGTGACACTCTCTGAAACTTTCTGGCACTCTCTGACACTCTCTGAAGATCTCTGGCACTCTCTGAAAATCTCTGACACTCTCTGAAACTCTCTGACACTCTCTGAAAGACTCTGACACTCTCTGACACTCTCAGACACTCTCTGACACTCTCTGACTCTTTCTGAAACTCTCTGACATTATCTGACTCTTTCTGAAACTCTCGGACACTCTCTGACACACTCTGCAACTCTATGACACTCTGTGACACTCTCTGACTCTCTCTGAAACTTTCTGACACTCTCTGACACTCTCTGAACATCTCTGAAACTCTCTGAAAATCTCTGACACTCTCTGACACTCTGTGACACTCTCAGATACTCTCTGACTCTCTCAGACACACTCCGACACACTCAGAAACTCTCAGAAACTCTCTGGAACTCTCTGACACTCTCAGAAAGTCTCTGAAACTCTCTGACACTCTCTGAAACTCTCTGACACTCTCTGACACTCTCTGAATCACTCTGACACTCTGTGACACTCTCTGAAACTCTCTGACATTCTCTGAAACTTTCTGACACTCTCTGAAACTCTCTGAAGCTCTCTGAAACTCTCTGACACTCTCTGACACTCTCTGAAACTCTCTGAAACTCTCTGACACTCTCTGACACTCTCTGAAACTCTCTGACAATCTCTGGCACTCTCAGACACTCTCAGACACACTCTGAAGATCTCTGAAACTCTCTGACACTATCTGACACTTTCTGAATCTCTCGGACACTCTCTGAATCTCTCTGAAACTCTCCGACACTCTGTGACACTCTCTGAAACTTTCTCGCTCTCTCTGACACTCTCAGAACCTCTCTGAAACTCTTTGACACTCTCTGAAACTCTCTGACACTATCTGACACTCTCTGACACCCTCTGAAACACTTTGACACTCTTTGACACTCTCAGACACTGTCTGACTCTCTCTGAAACTCTCTGACACTCTCTGACACTCCCTGACACTCTCTGAAGCTCTCTCACACTCTCTGACACTCTCTGAAACTCTTTGACACTCTTTGACAATCTCAGACACTGTCTGACTCTATCTGAAACTCTTTGACACTCTCTGACACTCCCTGACACTGTCTGAAGCTCTCTGACACTCTCTGACACTCTCTGAAACTCTCTGAAACTCTCTGACACTCTGTGACAATCTCTGAAAATCTTTGACATTCTCTGAGTCTCTCCGACACACTCAGAAACTGTCAGAAACTCTCAGGCACTCTCTGAAACTATCAGAATGTCTCTGAAACTCTCTGACACTCTCTGACACTCCCTGACACTCCCTGACACTCTCTGAAACTCTCTGACACTCTCTGAAACTCTTTGACACTCTTTGACAATCTCAGACACTGTCTGACTCTATCTGAAACTCTCTGACACTCTCTGACACTCCCTGACACTGTCTGAAGCTCTCTGACACTCTCTGACACTCTCTGAAACTCTCTGAAACTCACTGACACTCTCTGAAACTCTCTGACAATCTCTGACACTCTCAGACACTCTCTGACACTTTCTGAAACTCTCTGACACTATCTGACACTTTCTGAAACTCTCTGACACTCTCTGACACTCCCTGACACTGTCTGAAGCTCTCTGACACTCTCTGACACTCTCTGAAACTCTCTGAAACTCACTGACACTCTCTGAAACTCTCTGACAATCTCTGACACTCTCAGACACTCTCTGACACTCTCTGAAACTCTCTGACACTCTCTGACACTCTCTGAAACTCTCTGACAATCTCTGGCACTCTCAGACACTCTCAGACACACTCTGAAGATCTCTGAAACTCTCTGACACTATCTGACACTTTCTGAATCTCTCGGACACTCTCTGAATCTCTCTGAAACTCTCCGACACTCTGTGACACTCTCTGAAACTTTCTCGCTCTCTCTGACACTCTCAGAACCTCTCTGAAACTCTTTGACACTCTCTGAAACTCTCTGACACTATCTGACACTCTCTGACACCCTCTGAAACACTTTGACACTCTTTGACACTCTCAGACACTGTCTGACTCTCTCTGAAACTCTCTGACACTCTCTGACACTATCTGACTCTTTCTGAAACTCTCGGACACTCTCTGACACACTCTGCAACTCTATGACACTCTGTGACACTCTCTGACTCTCTCTGAAACTTTCTGACACTCTCTGACACTCTCTGAACATCTCTGAAACTCTCTGAAAATCTCTGACACTCTCTGAAACTCTGTGACACTCTCTGAAACACTCTGACACTCTCCGGCAAACTCAGAAACTGTCAGAAACTCTCAGGCACTCTCTGACACTCTCAGAAATTCTCTGAAACTCTCTGACACTCTCTGAAACCCTCTGACACTCTCTGACACTCTCTGAAACTCTTTGACACTCTTTGACACTCTCAGACACTGTCTGACTCTCTCTGAAGCTTTCTGAAACTCTCTGACACTCTGTGACACCCTCTGAAACTCTCTGAAAATCTCGGACACTCTCTGAAACTTTCTGACACTCTCTGAAACTCTCTGAAACTCTTTGTAACTCTCTGACACTCTCAGAAACTCTCAGAAGCTCACTGAAACTCTCTGACACTCTCTGACACTCTCTGAAACTCTCAGACACTCTCAGACACTCTCTGACAGTCTCTGACACTATCTGAGACTCTCTGAAACACTCTGACACTCTCTGAAATTCTCTGAAACTCTCTGACACTCTCTGAAACTCTCTGACACTCTCTGACACTCTCAGACACTCTCTGACACTCTGTGACACTTTCTGAAACTCTCTGACACTATCTGACACTTTCTGAATCTCTCGGACACTCTCTGAATCTCTCTTAAACTCTCCGACACTCTGTGACACTCTCTGAAACTTTCTGGCACTCTCTGACACTCTCTGAAGATCTCTGGCACTCTCTGAAAATCTCTGACACTCTCTGAAACTCTCTGACACTCTCTGAAAGACTCTGACACTCTCTGACACTCTCAGACACTCTCTGACACTCTCTGACTCTTTCTGAAACTCTCTGACATTATCTGACTCTTTCTGAAACTCTCGGACACTCTCTGACACACTCTGCAACTCTATGACACTCTGTGACACTCTCTGACTCTCTCTGAAACTTTCTGACACTCTCTGACACTCTCTGAACATCTCTGAAACTCTCTGAAAATCTCTGACACTCTCTGACACTCTGTGACACTCTCAGATACTCTCTGACTCTCTCAGACACACTCCGACACACTCAGAAACTCTCAGAAACTCTCTGGAACTCTCTGACACTCTCAGAAAGTCTCTGAAACTCTCTGACACTCTCTGAAACTCTCTGACACTCTCTGACACTCTCTGAATCACTCTGACACTCTGTGACACTCTCTGAAACTCTCTGACATTCTCTGAAACTTTCTGACACTCTCTGAAACTCTCTGAAGCTCTCTGAAACTCTCTGACACTCTCTGACACTCTCTGAAACTCTCTGAAACTCTCTGACACTCTCTGACACTCTCTGAAACTCTCTGACAATCTCTGGCACTCTCAGACACTCTCAGACACACTCTGAAGATCTCTGAAACTCTCTGACACTATCTGACACTTTCTGAATCTCTCGGACACTCTCTGAATCTCTCTGAAACTCTCCGACACTCTGTGACACTCTCTGAAACTTTCTCGCTCTCTCTGACACTCTCAGAACCTCTCTGAAACTCTTTGACACTCTCTGAAACTCTCTGACACTATCTGACACTCTCTGACACCCTCTGAAACACTTTGACACTCTTTGACACTCTCAGACACTGTCTGACTCTCTCTGAAACTCTCTGACACTCTCTGACACTCCCTGACACTCTCTGAAGCTCTCTCACACTCTCTGACACTCTCTGAAACTGTTTGACACTCTTTGACAATCTCAGACACTGTCTGACTCTATCTGAAACTCTTTGACACTCTCTGACACTCCCTGACACTGTCTGAAGCTCTCTGACACTCTCTGACACTCTCTGAAACTCTCTGAAACTCTCTGACACTCTGTGACAATCTCTGAAAATCTTTGACATTCTCTGAGTCTCTCCGACACACTCAGAAACTGTCAGAAACTCTCAGGCACTCTCTGAAACTATCAGAATGTCTCTGAAACTCTCTGACACTCTCTGACACTCCCTGACACTCCCTGACACTCTCTGAAACTCTCTGACACTCTCTGAAACTCTTTGACACTCTTTGACAATCTCAGACACTGTCTGACTCTATCTGAAACTCTCTGACACTCTCTGACACTCCCTGACACTGTCTGAAGCTCTCTGACACTCTCTGACACTCTCTGAAACTCTCTGAAACTCACTGACACTCTCTGAAACTCTCTGACAATCTCTGACACTCTCAGACACTCTCTGACACTTTCTGAAACTCTCTGACACTATCTGACACTTTCTGAAACTCTCTGACACTCTCTGACACTCCCTGACACTGTCTGAAGCTCTCTGACACTCTCTGACACTCTCTGAAACTCTCTGAAACTCACTGACACTCTCTGAAACTCTCTGACAATCTCTGACACTCTCAGACACTCTCTGACACTCTCTGAAACTCTCTGACACTCTCTGACACTCTCTGAAACTCTCTGACAATCTCTGGCACTCTCAGACACTCTCAGACACACTCTGAAGATCTCTGAAACTCTCTGACACTATCTGACACTTTCTGAATCTCTCGGACACTCTCTGAATCTCTCTGAAACTCTCCGACACTCTGTGACACTCTCTGAAACTTTCTCGCTCTCTCTGACACTCTCAGAACCTCTCTGAAACTCTTTGACACTCTCTGAAACTCTCTGACACTATCTGACACTCTCTGACACCCTCTGAAACACTTTGACACTCTTTGACACTCTCAGACACTGTCTGACTCTCTCTGAAACTCTCTGACACTCTCTGACACTCCCTGACACTCTCTGAAGCTCTCTCACACTCTCTGACACTCTCTGAAACTCTTTGACACTCTTTGACAATCTCAGACACTGTCTGACTCTATCTGAAACTCTTTGACACTCTCTGACACTCCCTGACACTGTCTGAAGCTCTCTGACACTCTCTGACACTCTCTGAAACTCTCTGAAACTCTCTGACACTCTGTGACAATCTCTGAAAATCTTTGACATTCTCTGAGTCTCTCCGACACACTCAGAAACTGTCAGAAACTCTCAGGCACTCTCTGAAACTATCAGAATGTCTCTGAAACTCTCTGACACTCTCTGACACTCCCTGACACTCCCTGACACTCTCTGAAACTCTCTGACACTCTCTGAAACTCTTTGACACTCTTTGACAATCTCAGACACTGTCTGACTCTATCTGAAACTCTCTGACACTCTCTGACACTCCCTGACACTGTCTGAAGCTCTCTGACACTCTCTGACACTCTCTGAAACTCTCTGAAACTCACTGACACTCTCTGAAACTCTCTGACAATCTCTGACACTCTCAGACACTCTCTGACACTTTCTGAAACTCTCTGACACTATCTGACACTTTCTGAATCTCTCGGACACTCTCTGAATCTCTCTGACACTCTCCGGCACTCTGTGACACTCTCTGAAACTTTCTGGCACTCTCTGACACTCTCTGAAGATCTCTGAAACTCTCTGAAAATCTCTGACACTCTCTGAAACTCTCTGACACTCACTGACACTCTGTGGCACTCACTGACACTCTCTGAAGATCTCTGAAACTCTCTGAAAATCTCTGACACTCTCTGAAACTCTGTGACACTCTCTGAAACACTCTGACACTCTCCGGCAAACTCAGAAACTGTCAGAAACTCTCAGGCACTCTCTGACACTCTCAGAAATTCTCTGAAACTCTCTGACACTCTCTGAAACCCTCTGACACTCTCTGACACTCTCTGAAACTCTTTGACACTCTTTGACACTCTCAGACACTGTCTGACTCTCTCTGAAGCTTTCTGAAACTCTCTGACACTCTGTGACACCCTCTGAAACTCTCTGAAAATCTCGGACACTCTCTGAAACTTTCTGACACTCTCTGAAACTCTCTGAAACTCTTTGTAACTCTCTGACACTCTCAGAAACTCTCAGAAGCTCACTGAAACTCTCTGACACTCTCTGACACTCTCTGAAACTCTCAGACACTCTCAGACACTCTCTGACAGTCTCTGACACTATCTGAGACTCTCTGAAACACTCTGACACTCTCTGAAATTCTCTGAAACTCTCTGACACTCTCTGAAACTCTCTGACACTCTCTGACACTCTCAGACACTCTCTGACACTCTGTGACACTTTCTGAAACTCTCTGACACTATCTGACACTTTCTGAATCTCTCGGACACTCTCTGAATCTCTCTGAAACTCTCCGACACTCTGTGACACTCTCTGAAACTTTCTGGCACTCTCTGACACTCTCTGAAGATCTCTGGCACTCTCTGAAAATCTCTGACACTCTCTGAAACTCTCTGACGCTCTCTGAAAGACTCTGACACTCTCTGACACTCTCAGACACTCTCTGACACTCTCTGACTCTTTCTGAAACTCTCTGACACTATCTGACTCTTTCTGAAACTCTCGGACACTCTCTGACACACTCTGCAACTCTATGACACTCTGTGACACTCTCTGACTCTCTCTGAAACTTTCTGACACTCTCTGACACTCTCTGAACATCTCTGAAACTCTCTGAAAATCTCTGACACTCTCTGAAACTCTGTGACACTCTCTGAAACACTCTGACACTCTCCGGCAAACTCAGAAACTGTCAGAAACTCTCAGGCACTCTCTGACACTCTCAGAAATTCTCTGAAACTCTCTGACACTCTCTGAAACCCTCTGACACTCTCTGACACTCTCTGAAACTCTTTGACACTCTTTGACACTCTCAGACACTGTCTGACTCTCTCTGAAGCTTTCTGAAACTCTCTGACACTCTGTGACACCCTCTGAAACTCTCTGAAAATCTCGGACACTCTCTGAAACTTTCTGACACTCTCTGAAACTCTCTGAAACTCTTTGTAACTCTCTGACACTCTCAGAAACTCTCAGAAGCTCACTGAAACTCTCTGACACTCTCTGACACTCTCTGAAACTCTCAGACACTCTCAGACACTCTCTGACAGTCTCTGACACTATCTGAGACTCTCTGAAACACTCTGACACTCTCTGAAATTCTCTGAAACTCTCTGACACTCTCTGAAACTCTCTGACACTCTCTGACACTCTCAGACACTCTCTGACACTCTGTGACACTTTCTGAAACTCTCTGACACTATCTGACACTTTCTGAATCTCTCGGACACTCTCTGAATCTCTCTTAAACTCTCCGACACTCTGTGACACTCTCTGAAACTTTCTGGCACTCTCTGACACTCTCTGAAGATCTCTGGCACTCTCTGAAAATCTCTGACACTCTCTGAAACTCTCTGACACTCTCTGAAAGACTCTGACACTCTCTGACACTCTCAGACACTCTCTGACACTCTCTGACTCTTTCTGAAACTCTCTGACATTATCTGACTCTTTCTGAAACTCTCGGACACTCTCTGACACACTCTGCAACTCTATGACACTCTGTGACACTCTCTGACTCTCTCTGAAACTTTCTGACACTCTCTGACACTCTCTGAACATCTCTGAAACTCTCTGAAAATCTCTGACACTCTCTGACACTCTGTGACACTCTCAGATACTCTCTGACTCTCTCAGACACACTCCGACACACTCAGAAACTCTCAGAAACTCTCTGGAACTCTCTGACACTCTCAGAAAGTCTCTGAAACTCTCTGACACTCTCTGAAACTCTCTGACACTCTCTGACACTCTCTGAATCACTCTGACACTCTGTGACACTCTCTGAAACTCTCTGACATTCTCTGAAACTTTCTGACACTCTCTGAAACTCTCTGAAGCTCTCTGAAACTCTCTGACACTCTCTGACACTCTCTGAAACTCTCTGAAACTCTCTGACACTCTCTGACACTCTCTGAAACTCTCTGACAATCTCTGGCACTCTCAGACACTCTCAGACACACTCTGAAGATCTCTGAAACTCTCTGACACTATCTGACACTTTCTGAATCTCTCGGACACTCTCTGAATCTCTCTGAAACTCTCCGACACTCTGTGACACTCTCTGAAACTTTCTCGCTCTCTCTGACACTCTCAGAACCTCTCTGAAACTCTTTGACACTCTCTGAAACTCTCTGACACTATCTGACACTCTCTGACACCCTCTGAAACACTTTGACACTCTTTGACACTCTCAGACACTGTCTGACTCTCTCTGAAACTCTCTGACACTCTCTGACACTCCCTGACACTCTCTGAAGCTCTCTCACACTCTCTGACACTCTCTGAAACTGTTTGACACTCTTTGACAATCTCAGACACTGTCTGACTCTATCTGAAACTCTTTGACACTCTCTGACACTCCCTGACACTGTCTGAAGCTCTCTGACACTCTCTGACACTCTCTGAAACTCTCTGAAACTCTCTGACACTCTGTGACAATCTCTGAAAATCTTTGACATTCTCTGAGTCTCTCCGACACACTCAGAAACTGTCAGAAACTCTCAGGCACTCTCTGAAACTATCAGAATGTCTCTGAAACTCTCTGACACTCTCTGACACTCCCTGACACTCCCTGACACTCTCTGAAACTCTCTGACACTCTCTGAAACTCTTTGACACTCTTTGACAATCTCAGACACTGTCTGACTCTATCTGAAACTCTCTGACACTCTCTGACACTCCCTGACACTGTCTGAAGCTCTCTGACACTCTCTGACACTCTCTGAAACTCTCTGAAACTCACTGACACTCTCTGAAACTCTCTGACAATCTCTGACACTCTCAGACACTCTCTGACACTTTCTGAAACTCTCTGACACTATCTGACACTTTCTGAAACTCTCTGACACTCTCTGACACTCCCTGACACTGTCTGAAGCTCTCTGACACTCTCTGACACTCTCTGAAACTCTCTGAAACTCACTGACACTCTCTGAAACTCTCTGACAATCTCTGACACTCTCAGACACTCTCTGACACTCTCTGAAACTCTCTGACACTCTCTGACACTCTCTGAAACTCTCTGACAATCTCTGGCACTCTCAGACACTCTCAGACACACTCTGAAGATCTCTGAAACTCTCTGACACTATCTGACACTTTCTGAATCTCTCGGACACTCTCTGAATCTCTCTGAAACTCTCCGACACTCTGTGACACTCTCTGAAACTTTCTCGCTCTCTCTGACACTCTCAGAACCTCTCTGAAACTCTTTGACACTCTCTGAAACTCTCTGACACTATCTGACACTCTCTGACACCCTCTGAAACACTTTGACACTCTTTGACACTCTCAGACACTGTCTGACTCTCTCTGAAACTCTCTGACACTCTCTGACACTCCCTGACACTCTCTGAAGCTCTCTCACACTCTCTGACACTCTCTGAAACTCTTTGACACTCTTTGACAATCTCAGACACTGTCTGACTCTATCTGAAACTCTTTGACACTCTCTGACACTCCCTGACACTGTCTGAAGCTCTCTGACACTCTCTGACACTCTCTGAAACTCTCTGAAACTCTCTGACACTCTGTGACAATCTCTGAAAATCTTTGACATTCTCTGAGTCTCTCCGACACACTCAGAAACTGTCAGAAACTCTCAGGCACTCTCTGAAACTATCAGAATGTCTCTGAAACTCTCTGACACTCTCTGACACTCCCTGACACTCCCTGACACTCTCTGAAACTCTCTGACACTCTCTGAAACTCTTTGACACTCTTTGACAATCTCAGACACTGTCTGACTCTATCTGAAACTCTCTGACACTCTCTGACACTCCCTGACACTGTCTGAAGCTCTCTGACACTCTCTGACACTCTCTGAAACTCTCTGAAACTCACTGACACTCTCTGAAACTCTCTGACAATCTCTGACACTCTCAGACACTCTCTGACACTTTCTGAAACTCTCTGACACTATCTGACACTTTCTGAATCTCTCGGACACTCTCTGAATCTCTCTGACACTCTCCGGCACTCTGTGACACTCTCTGAAACTTTCTGGCACTCTCTGACACTCTCTGAAGATCTCTGAAACTCTCTGAAAATCTCTGACACTCTCTGAAACTCTCTGACACTCACTGACACTCTGTGGCACTCACTGACACTCTCTGAAGATCTCTGAAACTCTCTGAAAATCTCTGACACTCTCTGAAACTCTGTGACACTCTCTGAAACACTCTGACACTCTCCGGCAAACTCAGAAACTGTCAGAAACTCTCAGGCACTCTCTGACACTCTCAGAAATTCTCTGAAACTCTCTGACACTCTCTGAAACCCTCTGACACTCTCTGACACTCTCTGAAACTCTTTGACACTCTTTGACACTCTCAGACACTGTCTGACTCTCTCTGAAGCTTTCTGAAACTCTCTGACACTCTGTGACACCCTCTGAAACTCTCTGAAAATCTCGGACACTCTCTGAAACTTTCTGACACTCTCTGAAACTCTCTGAAACTCTTTGTAACTCTCTGACACTCTCAGAAACTCTCAGAAGCTCACTGAAACTCTCTGACACTCTCTGACACTCTCTGAAACTCTCAGACACTCTCAGACACTCTCTGACAGTCTCTGACACTATCTGAGACTCTCTGAAACACTCTGACACTCTCTGAAATTCTCTGAAACTCTCTGACACTCTCTGAAACTCTCTGACACTCTCTGACACTCTCAGACACTCTCTGACACTCTGTGACACTTTCTGAAACTCTCTGACACTATCTGACACTTTCTGAATCTCTCGGACACTCTCTGAATCTCTCTGAAACTCTCCGACACTCTGTGACACTCTCTGAAACTTTCTGGCACTCTCTGACACTCTCTGAAGATCTCTGGCACTCTCTGAAAATCTCTGACACTCTCTGAAACTCTCTGACGCTCTCTGAAAGACTCTGACACTCTCTGACACTCTCAGACACTCTCTGACACTCTCTGACTCTTTCTGAAACTCTCTGACACTATCTGACTCTTTCTGAAACTCTCGGACACTCTCTGACACACTCTGCAACTCTATGACACTCTGTGACACTCTCTGACTCTCTCTGAAACTTTCTGACACTCTCTGACACTCTCTGAACATCTCTGAAACTCTCTGAAAATCTCTGACACTCTCTGAAACTCTGTGACACTCTCTGAAACACTCTGACACTCTCCGGCAAACTCAGAAACTGTCAGAAACTCTCAGGCACTCTCTGACACTCTCAGAAATTCTCTGAAACTCTCTGACACTCTCTGAAACCCTCTGACACTCTCTGACACTCTCTGAAACTCTTTGACACTCTTTGACACTCTCAGACACTGTCTGACTCTCTCTGAAGCTTTCTGAAACTCTCTGACACTCTGTGACACCCTCTGAAACTCTCTGAAAATCTCGGACACTCTCTGAAACTTTCTGACACTCTCTGAAACTCTCTGAAACTCTTTGTAACTCTCTGACACTCTCAGAAACTCTCAGAAGCTCACTGAAACTCTCTGACACTCTCTGACACTCTCTGAAACTCTCAGACACTCTCAGATACTCTCTGACAGTCTCTGACACTATCTGAGACTCTCTGAAACACTCTGACACTCTCTGAAATTCTCTGAAACTCTCTGACACTCTCTGAAACTCTCTGACACTCTCTGACACACTCAGACACTCTCTGACACTCTGTGACACTTTCTGAAACTCTCTGACACTATCTGACACTTTCAGAATCTCTCGGACACTCTCTGAATCTCTCTGAAACTCTCCGACACTCTGTGACACTCTCTGAAACTTTCTGGCACTCTCTGACACTCTCTGAAGATCTCTGGCACTCTCTGAAAATCTCTGACACTCTCTGAAACTCTCTGACACTCTCTGAAAGACTCTGACACTCTCTGACACTCTCGGACACTCTCTGACACTCTCTGACTCTTTCTGAAACTCTCTGACATTATCTGACTCTTTCTGAAACTCTCGGACACTCTCTGACACACTCTGCAACTCTATGACACTCTGTGACACTCTCTGACTCTCTCTGAAACATTCTGACACTCTCTGACACTCTCTGAACATCTCTGAAACTCTCTGAAAATCTCTGACACTCCCTGACACTCTGTGACACTCTCAGATACTCTCTGACTCTCTCAGACACACTCCGACACACTCAGAAACTCTCAGAAACTCTCTGGAACTCTCTGGCACTCTCAGAAACTCTCTGAAACTCTCTGACACTCTCTGAAACTCTCTGACACTCTCTGACACTCTCTGAATCACTCTGACACTCTGTGACACTCTCTGAAACTCTCTGACATTCTCTGAAACTTTCTGACACTCTCTGAAACTCTCTGAAGCTCTCTGAAACTCTCTGACACTCTCTGACACTCTCTGAAACTCTCTGAAACTCTCTGACACTCTCTGACACTCTCTGAAACTCTCTGACAATCTCTGGCACTCTCAGACACTCTCAGACACTCTCTGAAGATCTCTGAAACTCTCTGACACTATCTGACACTTTCTGAATCTCTCGGACACTCTCTGAATCTCTCTGACACTCTCCGACACTCTGTGACACTCTCTGAAACTTTCTCGCACTCTCTGACACTCTCAGAACCTCTCAGAAACTCTTTGACACTCTCTGAAACTCTCTGACACCCTCTGACACTCTCTGACACCCTCTGAAACACTTTGACACTCTTTGACACTCTCAGACACTGTCTGACTCTCTCTGAAACTCTCTGACACTCTCTGACACTCCCTGACACTCTCTGAAGCTCTCTGACACTCTCTGACACTCTCTGAAACTCTTTGACACTCTTTGACAATCTCAGACACTGTCTGACTCTATCTGAAACTCTTTGACACTCTCTGACACTCCCTGACACTGTCTGAAGCTCTCTGACACTCTCTGAAACTCTCTGAAACTCTCTGACACTCTGTGACAATCTCTGAAAATCTTTGACATTCTCTGAGTCTCTCCGACACACTCAGAAACTGTCAGAAACTCTCAGGCACTCTCTGACACTATCAGAATGTCTCTGAAACTCTCTGACACTCTCTGAATCTCTCTGACACTCTCTGAAACTCTCTGACACTCTCTGACGCTCTCTGACACTCTCTAAAACTCTGTGACACTCTATGACACTCTCTGACACTCACTGACTCTCTCTGAAACTCTCTGAATCACACTGACACTCTGTGACACTCTTAGAAACTCTCCGACAATCTCTGAAACTTTCTGAAGCTCTCTGAAACTCTCTGAAACTCTCTGACTCTCTCAGAAACAATCAGAAACTCCCTGAAACTCTCTGAGACTCTCTGGCACTCTCTGAGACTCTCTGAAACTCTCTGACACACTCTGAAACTCTCTGAAACTCTCTGACACTCTCTGACACTCTCTGAAACTCTCTGACAATCTCTGGCACTCTCAGACACTCTCAGACACTCTCTGAAGATCTCTGAAACTCTTTGAAGCTCTCTGAAACTCTCTGACACTCTCTGAAACTCTCTGAAACTCTCTGAAACTCTCTGACACTCTCTGACAATCTCTGAAACTCTCTGACAATCTCTGGCACTCTCAGACACTCTCAGACACTCTCTGAAGATCTCTGAAACTCTCTGATACTATCTGACACTTTCTGAATCTCTCGGACACTCTCTGAATCTCTCTGAAACTCTCCGACACTCTGTGACACTCTCTGAAACTTTCTCGCACTCTCTGACACTCTCTGTAGATCTCTGAAACTCTCTGAAAATCTCTGACACTCTCTGAAACTCTGTAAAACTCTCTGAAACACTCTGACACTCTCTGACGTTCTCAGACACTCTCTGAAACTCTGTGACACTCTCAGATACTCTCTGACTCCCGCAGACACACTTCGACACTCTCAGAAACTCTCTGAAACTCTTTGACACTCTCTGAAACTCTCTGACACCCTCTGACACTCTCTGACACTCTCTGAAGCTCTTTGAAACTCTTTGACACTCTCAGACACTGTCTGACTCTTTCTGAAACTCTCTGACACTCTCTGACACTCCCTGACACTCTCTGAAACTCTCTGACACTCTCTGACACTCTCTGAAACTCTTTGACACTCTTTGACAATCTCAGACACTGTCTGACTCTATCTGAAACTCTCTGACACTCTCTGACACTCCCTGACACTGTCTGAAGCTCTCTGACACTCTCTGACACTCTCTGAAACTCTCTGTAAAACTCTGACACTCTCTGACACTCTCAGACACTCTCTGACACTCTCTGACTCTTTCTGAAACTCTCTGACACTCTCTGACTCTTTCTGAAACTCTCGGACACTCTCTGACACACTCTGCAACTCTATGACACCCTGTGACACTCTCTGACACTCTCTGAATCTCTCTGAAAAGCTCTGACACTCTGTGACACTCACTGAAACTCTCTGAAACTCCCTGACACTCACTGACTTTCTCTGAAACTTTCTGACACTCTCTGACACTCTCTGAACATCTCTGAAACTCTCTGAAAATCTCTGACACTCTCTGACACTCTGTGACACTCTCAGAAACTGTCAGGCACTCTCTGACACTCTCAGAAATTCTCTGAAACTCTCTGACACTCTCTGAAACCCTCTGACACTCTCTGACACTCTCTGACACTCTTTGGCACTCTTTGACACTCTCAGACACTCTCTGAAGATTTCTGAAACTCTCTGACACTCTGTGAAACCCTCTGAAACTCTCTGAAACTCTCGGACACTCTCTGAAACTTTCTGACACTCTCTGAAACTCTCTGAAACTCTTTGTAACTCTCTGACACTCTCAGAAACTCTCAGAAGCTCACTGAAACTCTCTGACACTCTCTGAAACTGTCAGACACTCTCAGACCCTCTCTGACACTCTCTGACACTATCTGAGCCTCTCTGAAACTCTCTGACACTCTCCGAAATTCTCTGAAACTCTCTGACACTCTCTGAAACTCTCTGACACTCTCTGACACTCTCAGACACTCTCTGACACTCTGTGATACTTTCTGAAACTCTCTGACTCTATCTGACACATTCTGAATCTCTCGGACACTCTCTGAATCTCTCTGAAACTCTCCGACACTCTGTGACACTCTCTGAAACTTTCTGGCACTCTCTGACACTCTCTGAAGATCTCTGGCACACTCTGAAAATCTCTGACACTCTCTGAAACTCTCTGACACTCTCTGAAAGACTCTGACACTCTCTTACACTCTCAGACACTCTCCGACACTATCTGACTCTTTCTGAAACTCTCGGACACTCTCTGACACACTCTGCAACTCTATGACACTCTGTGACACTCTCTGACACTCTCTGAATCTCTCTGAAAAGCTCTGACAGTCTGTGACACTCTCTGAAATTCTCTAAAAGTCTATGACACTCTCTGACACTCTCTTGAAACATTCCGACACTCTCTGAAACACTCTGAAACACTCTGAAGATCTCTGAAACTCTCTGAAACTCTCTGACAATCTCAGAAAATCTCAGAAACTCTCTGAAACTCGCTGAAACTCTCTGAAACTCTCTGACACTCTGTGACAATCTCTGAAACTCTTTGACACTCTCTGACACTCGATGACTCTCTCTGAATCTCGCAGAAACTCTCTGATACTCTCTGACAATCACTGACACTATCTGACACTGTCTGACAATCTCTGAAACGCTCTGACACTCACTGACACTCTGTGGCACTCACTGACACTCTCTGAAGATCTCTGAAACTCTCTGAAAATCTCTGACACTCTCTGAAACTCTGTGACACTCTCTGAAACACTCTGACACTCTCTGACACTCTCCGGCACACTCAGAAACTGTCAGAAACTCTCAGGCACTCTCTGACACTCTCAGAAATTCTCTGAAACTCTCTGACACTCTCTGAAACCCTCTGACACTCTCTGACACTCTCTGACACTCTCTGAAACTCTTTGACACTCTTTGACACTCTCAGACACTGTCTGACTCTCTCTGAAACTCTCTGAAACTCTCTGACACTCTCTGACAGTCCCTGACACTCTCTGAAGCTTTCTGAAACTCTCTGACACTCTGTGACACCCTCTGAAACTCTCTGAAACTCTCGGACACTCTCTGAAACTTTCTGACACTCTCTGAAACTCTCTGAAACTCTCAGACACTCTCAGACACTCCGAAGCTCACTGAAACTCTCTGACACTCTCTGACACTCTCTGAAACTCTCAGACACTCTCAGACACTCTCTGACACTCTCTGACACTATCTGAGACTCTCTGAAACTCTCTGACACTCTCTGAAATTCTCTGAAACTCTCTGACACTCTCTGAAACTCTCTGACACTCTCTGACACTCTCAGAAACTCTCTGACACTCTGTGACACTTTCTGAAACTCTCTGACACTATCTGACGCTTTCTGAATCTCTCGGACACTCTCTGAATCTCTCTGAAACTCTCCGACACTCTGTGAAACTTTCTGGCACTCTATGAAAAACTCTGACACTCTCTGACACTCTCAGACACTCTCTGACACTCTCAGACTCTTTCTGAAACTCTGTGACACTCTCTGACTCTTTCTGAAACTCTCGGACACTCTCTGACACACTCTGCAACTCTATGACACCCTGTGACACTCTCTGACACTCTCTGAATCTCTCTGAAAAGCTCTGACACTCTGTGACACTCACTGAAACTCTCTGAAACTCCCTGACACTCTCTGACTCTCTCTGAAACTTTCTGACACTCTCTGACACTCTCTGAACATCTCTGAAACTCTCTGAAAATCTCTGACACTCTCTGACACTCTGTGACACTCTCAGAAACTCTCAGGCACTCTCTGACACTCTCAGAAATTCTCTGAAACTCTCTGACACTCTCTGATACCCTCTGACACTCTCTGACACTCTCTGACACTCTCTGAAACTCTTTGGCAGTCTTTGACACTCTCAGACACTGTCTGACTCTCTCTGAAACTCTCTGAAACTCTCTGACACTCTCTGACACTCCCTGACACTCTCTGAAGATTTCTGAAACTCTCTGACACTCTGTGACACCCTCTGAAACTCTCTGAAACTCTCGGACACTCTCTGAAACTTTCTGACACTCTCTGAAACTCTCAGGCACTCTCTGTCACTCTCAGAATTTCTCTGAAACTCTCTGACACTCTCTGAAACCCTCTGACACTCTCTGACACTCTCTGACACTCTCTGAAACTCTTTGGCACTCTTTGACACTCTCAGACACTGTCTGACTCTCTCTGAAACTCTCTGAAACTCTCTGACACTCTCTGACACTCCCTGACACTCTCTGAAGATTTCTGAAACTCTCTGACACTCTGTGACACCTTCTGAAACTCTCTGAATCTCTCGGACACTCTCTGAAACTTTCTGACACTCTCTGAAACTCTCTGAAACTCTTTGTAACTCTCTGACATTCTCAGAAACTCTCAGAAGCTCACTGAAACTCTCTGACACTCTCTGACACTCTCTGAAACTCTCAGACACTCTCAGACACTCTCTGACACTCTCTGACACTATCTGAAACTCTCTGAAACTCTCTGACACTCTCTGAAATTCTCTGAAACTCTCTGACACTCTCTGACACTCTCTGAAACTCTCTGACACTCTCTGACACTCTCAGACACTCTCTGACACTCTCAAACACTTTATGAAACTCTCTGACACTATCTGACGCTTTCTGAATCTCTCGGACACTCTCTGAATCTCTCTGAAACTCTCCGACACTCTGTGACACTCTCTGAAACTTTCTGGCACTCTCTGACACTCTCTGAAGATCTCTGGCACTCTCTGAAAATCTCTGACACTCTCTGAAACTCTGTGACACGCTCTGAAAAACTCTGACACTCTCTGACACTCTCAGACACTCTCTGACACTCTCTGACTCTTTCTGAAACTCTCCGACACTCTCTGACTCTTTCTAAAACTCTCGGACACTCTCTGACACACTCTGCAACTCTATGACACTCTGTGACACTCTCTGACACTCTCTGAATCTCTCTGAAAAACTCTGACACTCTCTGACACTCTCAGACACTCTCTGACACTCTCTGACTCTTTCTGAAACTCTCTGACACTCTCTGACTCTTTCTGAAACTCTCGGACACTCTCTGACACACTCTGCAACTCTATGACACTCTGTGACACTCTCTGACACTCTCTGAATCTCTCTGAAAAGCTCTGACACTCTGTGACACTCTCGGAAACTCTCTGAAACTCCCTGACACTCTCTGACTCTCTCTGAAACTTTCTGACACTCTCTGACAATCTCTGAACATCTCTGAAACTCTCTGAAACTCTCTGAAAATCTCTGACACTCTCTGACACTCTGTGACACTCTCAGATACTCTCTGACTCTCTCAGACACACTCCGACACACTCAGAAGCTCTCAGAAACTCTCTGGAACTGTCTGACACTCTCAGAAAGTCTCTGAAACTCTCTGACACTCTCTGAAACTCTCTGACACTCTCTGACGCTCTCTGACACTCTCTGAAACTCTGTGACACTCTATGACACTCTCTGACACTCACTGACTCTCTCTGAAACTCTCTGAATCACACTGACACTCTGTGACACTCTCTGATACTCTCTGACAATCACTGACACTATCTGACACTGTCTGACAATCTCTGAAACGCTCTGACACTCACTGACACTCTGTGGCACTCACTGACACTCTCTGAAGATCTCTGAAACTCTCTGAAAATCTCTGACACTCTCTGAAACTCTGTGAGACTCTCTGAAACACTCTGACACTCTCTGACACTCTCCGGCACACTCAGAAACAGTCAGAAACTCTCAGGCACTCTCTGACACTCTCAGAAATTCTCTGAAACACTCTGACACTCTCTGAAACCCTCTGACACTCTCTGACACTCTCTGACACTCTCTGAAACTCTTTGACACTCTTTGACACTCTCAGACACTGTCTGACTCTCTCTGAAACTCTCTGAAACTCTCTGACACTCTCTGACGGTCCCTGACACTCTCTGAAACTCTCTGAAAATCTCTGAAACTCTCGGACACTCTCTGAAACTTTCTGACACTCTCTGAAACTCTCTGAAACTCTTTGTAACTCTCTGACAATCTCAGAAACACTCCGAAGCTCACTGAAACTCTCTGACACACTCTGACACTCTCTGAAACTCTCAGACACTCTCAGACACTCTCTGACACTCTCTGACACTATCTGAGACTCTCTGAAACTCTCTGACACTCTCTGAAATTCTCTGAAACTCTCTGACACTCTCTGAAACTCTCTGACACTCTCTGACACTCTCAGAAACTCTCTGACACTCTGTGACACTTTCTGAAACTCTCTGACACTATCTGACGCTTTCTGAATCTCTCGGACACTCTCTGAATCTCTCTGAAACTCTCCGACACTCTGTGACACTCTCTGAAACTTTCTGGCACTCTCTGACACTCTCTGAAGATCTCTGGCACTCTCTGAAAATCTCTGACACTCTCTGAAACTCTGTGACACTCTCTGAAAAACTCTGACACTCTCTGACACTCTCAGACACTTTCTGACACTCTCTGACTCTTTCTGAAACTCTGTGACACTCTCTGACTCTTTCTGAAACTCTCGGACACTCTCTGACACACTCTGCAACTCTATGACACCCTGTGACACTCTCTGACACTCTCTGAATCTCTCTGAAAAGCTCTGACACTCTGTGACACTCACTGAAACTCTCTGAAACTCCCTGACACTCTCTGACTCTCTCTGAAACTTTCTGACACTCTCTGACACTCTCTGAACATCTCTGAAACTCTCTGAAAATCTCTGACACTCTCTGACACTCTGTGACACTCTCAGAAACTCTCAGGCACTCTCTGACACTCTCAGAAATTCTCTGAAACTCTCTGACACTCTCTGATACCCTCTGACACTCTCTGACACTCTCTGACACTCTCTGAAACTCTTTGGCACTCTTTGACACTCTCAGACACTGTCTGACTCTCTCTGAAACTCTCTGAAACTCTCTAACACTCTCTGACACTCCCTGACACTCTCTGAAGATTTCTGAAACTCTCTGACACTCTGTGACACCATCTGAAACTCTCTGAAACTCTCGGACACTCTCTGAAACTTTCTGACACTCTCTGAAACTCTCAGGCACTCTCTGACACTCTCAGAATTTCTCTGAAACTCTCTGACACTCTCTGAAACCCTCTGACACTCTCTGACACTCTCTGACACTCTCTGAAACTCTTTGGCACTCTTTGACACTCTCAGACACTGTCTGACTCTCTCTGAAACTCTCTGAAACTCTCTGACACTCTCTGACACTCCCTGACACTCTCTGAAGATTTCTGAAACTCTCTGACACTCTGTGACACCCTCTAAAACTCTCTGAATCTCTCGGACACTCTCTGAAACTTTCTGACACTCTCTGAAACTCTCTGAAACTCTTTGTAACTCTCTGACATTCTCAGAAACTCTCAGAAGCTCACTGAAACTCTCTGACACTCTCTGACACTCTCTGAAACTCTCAGACACTCTCAGACACTCTCTGCACACTCTGACACTCTCTGAAACTCTCTGAAACTCTCTGACACTCTCTGAAATTCTCTGAAACTCTCTGACACTCTCTGACACTCTCTGAAACGCTCTGACACTCTCTGACACTCTCAGACACTCTCTGACACTCTCAGACACTTCATGAAACTCTCTGACACTATCTGACGCTTTCTGAATCTCTCGGACACTCTCTGAATCTCTCTGAAACTCTCCGACACTCTGTGACACTCTCTGAAACTTTCTGGCACTCTCTGACACTCTCTGAAGATCTCTGGCACTCTCTGAAAATCTCTGACACTCTCTGAAACTCTGTGACACGCTCTGAAAAACTCTGACACTCTCTGACACTCTCAGACACTCTCTGACACTCTCTGACTCTTTCTGAAACTCTCCGACACTCTCTGACTCTTTCTAAAACTCTCGGACACTCTCTGACACACTCTGCAACTCTATGACACTCTGTGACACTCTCTGACACTCTCTGAATCTCTCTGAAAAACTCTGACACTCTCTGACACTCTCAGACACTCTCTGACACTCTCTGACTCTTTCTGAAACTCTCTGACTCTTTCTGAAACTCCCGGACACTCTCTGACACACTCTGCAACTCTATGACACTCTGTGACACTCTCTGACACTCTCTGAATCTCTCTGAAAAGCTCTGACACTCTGTGACACTCTCGGAAACTCTCTGAAACTCCCTGACACTCTCTGACTCTCTCTGAAACTTTCTGACACTCTCTGACAATCTCTGAACATCTCTGAAACTCTCTGAAAATCTCTGACACTCTCTGACACTCTGTGACACTCTCAGATACTCTCTGACTCTCTCAGACACACTCCGCCACACTCAGAAGCTCTCAGAAACTCTCTGGAACTGTCTGACACTCTCAGAAAGTCTCTGAAACTCTCTGACACTCTCTGACACTCTCTGACACTCTCTGACACTCTCTGAAACTCTGTGACACTCTATGACACTCTCTGACACTCACTGACTCTCTCTGAAACTCTCTGAATCACACTGACACTCTGTGACACTCTTTGAAACTCTCTGACAATCTCTGAAACTTTCTGACACTCTCTGAAACTCTCTGAAGCTCTCTGAAACTCTCTGAAACTCTCTGACTCTCTCAGAAACAATCAGAAATTCCCTGAAACTCTCTGAGACTCTCTGGCATGCTCTGAGACTCTCTGAAACTCTCTGACACACTCTGAAACTCTCTGAAACTCTCTGACACTCTCTGACACTCTCTGAAACTCTCTGACAATCTCTGGCACTCTCAGACACTCTCAGACACTCTCTGAAGATCTCTGAAACTCTCTGAAGCTCTCTGAAACTCTCTGACACTCTCTGAAACTGTCTGAAACTCTCTGAAACTCTCTGACACTCTCTGACAATCTCTGAAACTCTCTGACAATCTCTGGCACTCTCAGACACTCTCAGACACTCTCTGAGGATCTCTGAAACTCTCTGATACTATCCGACACTTTCTGAATCTCTCAGACACTCTCTGAATCTCTCTGAAACTCTTCGCCACTCTGTGACACTCTCTGAAACTTTCTCGCACTCTCTGACACTCTCTGAAGATCTCTGAAACTCTCTGAAAATCTCTGACACTCTCTGAAACTCTGTAAAACTCTCTGAAACACTCTGACTCTCTCTGACATTCTCAGACACTCTCTGAAACTCTGTGACACTCTCAGATACTCTCTGACTCCCGCAGACACACTTCGACACACTCAGAAACTCTCAGAAACTCTCTGGCACTCTACGAGACTCTCAGAAACTCTCTGAAACTCTTTGACACTCTCTGACACCCTCTGACACTCTCTGACACTCTCTGACACTCTCTGAAACTCTTTGACACTCTTTGACACTCTCAGACACTGTCTGACTCTTTCTGAAACTCTCTGACACTCTCTGACACTCCCTGACACTCTCTGAAACTCTCTGACACTCTCTGACACTCTCTGAAACTCTTTGACACTCTTTGACAATCTCAGACACTGTCTGACTCTATCTGAAACTCTCTGACACTCTCTGACACTCCCTGACACTGTCTGAAGCTCTCTGACACTCTCTGACACTCTCTGAAACTCTCTGAAAAACTCTGACACTCTCTGACACTCTCAGACACTCTCTGACACTCTCTGACTCTTTCTGAAACTCTCTGACACCCTCTGACACACTCTGCAACTCTTTGACACCCTGTGACACTCTCTGACACTCTCTGAATCTCTCTGAAAAGCTCTGACACTCTGTGACACTCTCTGAAACTCTCTGGAACTCCCTGACACTCACTGACTCTCTCTGAAACTTTCTGACACTCTCTGACACTCTCTGAACATCTCTGAATCTCTCTGAAAATCTCTGACACTTTCTGACACTCTGTGACACTCTCAGAAACTCTCAGGCACTCTCTGACACTCTCAGAAATTCTCTGAAACTCTCTGACACTCTCTGAAACCCTCTGACACTCTCTGACACTCTCTGACACTCTTTGGCACTCTTTGACACTCTCAGACACTCTCTGAAGATTTCTGAAACTCTCTGACACTCTGTGACACCCTCTGAAACTCTCTGAAACTCTCGGACACTCTCTGAAACTTTCTGACACTCTCTGAAACTCTCTGAAACTCTTTGTAATTCTCTGACACTCTCAGAAACTCTCAGAAGCTCACTGAAACTCTCTGACACTCTCTGAAACTGTCCGACACTCTCAGACACTTTCTGACACTCTCTGACACTATCTGAGCCTCTCTGAAACTCTCGGACACTCTCTGAAACTTTCTGACACTCTCTGAAACTCTCTGAAACTCTTTGTAACTCTCTGACACTCTCAGAAACTCTCAGAAGCTCACTGAAACTCTCTGACACTCTCTGAAACTGTCAGACACTCTCAGACCCTCTCTGACACTCTCTGACACTATCTGAGCCTCTCTGAAACTCTCTGACACTCTCCGAAATTCTCTGAAACTCTCTGACACTCTCTGAAACTCTCTGACACTCTCTGACACTCTCAGACACTCTCTGACACTCTGTGACACTTTCAGAAACTCTCTGACTCTATCTGACACATTCTGAATCTCTCGGACACTCTCTGAATCTCTCTGAAACTCTCCGACACTCTGTGACACTCTCTGAAACTTTCTGGCACTCTCTGACACTCTCTGAAGCTCTCTGGCACTCTCTGAAAATCTCTGACACTCTCTGAAACTCTGTGACACACTCTGAAAGACTCTGACACTCTCTTACACTCTCAGACACTCTCCGACACTATCTGACTCTTTCTGAAACTCTCGGACACTCTCTGACACACTCTGCAACTCTATGACACTCTGTGACACTCTCTGACACTCTCTGAATCTCTCTGAAAAGCTCTGACACTCTGTGACACTCTCTGAAACTCTCTGAAACTCTCAGACACTCTCAGACACTCTCTGACACTCTCTGACACTATCTGAGACTCTCTGAAACTCTCTGACACTCTCTGAAATTCTCTGAAACTCTCTGACACTCTCAGGCACTCTCTGAAACTCTCTGACACTCTCTGACACTCTCAGACACTCTCTGACACTCTCTGACACTTTCTGAAACTCTCTGACACTATCTGACACTTTCTGAATCTCTCGGACACTCTCTGAATCTCTCTGAAACTCTCCGACACTCTGTGACACTCTCTGAAACTTTCTCGCACTCTCTGACACTCTCTGAAGATCTCTAAAACTCTCTGAAAATCTCTGACACTCTCTGAAACTCTGTAAAACTCTCTGAAACACTGTGACTCTCTCTGACATTCTCAGACACTCTCTGAAACTCTGTGACTCTCTCAGATACTCTCTGACTCCCGCAGACACACTTCGACACACTCAGAAACTCTCAGAAACTCTCTGGCACTCTACGAGACTCTCAGAAACTCTCTGAAACTCTTTGACACTCTCTGAAACTCTCTGACACCCTCTGACACTCTCTGACACTCTCTGAAACTCTTTGACACTCTTTGACACTCTCAGACACTGTCTGACTCTTTCTGAAACTCTCTGACACTCTCTGACACTCCCTGACACTCTCTGAAACTCTCTGACACTCTCTGACACTCTCTGAAACTCTTTGACACTCTTTGACAATCTCAGACACTGTCTGACTCTATCTGAAACTCTCTGACACTCTCTGACACTCCCTGACACACTCTGCAACTCTTTGACACCCTGTGACACTCTCTGACACTCTCTGAATCTCTCTGAAAAGCTCTGACACTCTGTGACACTCTCTGAAACTCTCTGGAACTCCCTGACACTCACTGACTCTCTCTGAAACTTTCTGACACTCTCTGACACTCTCTGAACATCTCTGAAACTCTCTGAAAATCTCTGACACTCTCTGACACTCTGTGACACTCTCAGAAACTCTCAGGCACTCTCTGACACTCTCAGAAATTCTCTGAAACTCTCTGACACTCTCTGAAACCCTCTGACACTCTCTGACACTCTCTGACACTCTTTGGCACTCTCAGACACTCTCTGAAGATTTCTGAAACTCTCTGACACTCTGTGACACCCTCTGAAACTCTCTGAAACTCTCGGACACTCTCTGAAACTTTCTGACACTCTCTGAAACTCTCTGAAACTCTTTGTAACTCTCTGACACTCTCAGAAACTCTCAGAAGCTCACTGAAACTCTCTGACACTCTCTGAAACTGTCAGACACTCTCAGACCCTCTCTGACACTCTCTGACACTATCTGAGCCTCTCTGAAACTCTCTGACACTCTCCGAAATTCTCTGAAACTCTCTGACACTCTCTGAAACTCTCTGACACTCTCTGACACTCTCAGACACTCTCTGACACTCTGTGACACTTTCAGAAACTCTCTGACTCTATCTGACACATTCTGAATCTCTCGGACACTCTCTGAATCTCTCTGAAACTCTCCGACACTCTGTGACACTCTCTGAAACTTTCTGGCACTCTCTGACACTCTCTGAAGATCTCTGGCACTCTCTGAAAATCTCTGACACTCTCTGAAACTCTGTGACACTCTCTGAAAGACTCTGACACTCTCTTACACTCTCAGACACTCTCCGACACTATCTGACTCTTTCTGAAACTCTCGGACACTCTCTGACACACTCTGCAACTCTATGACACTCTGTGACACTCTCTGACACTCTCTGAATCTCTCTGAAAAGCTCTGACACTCTGTGACACTCTCTGAAACTCTCTGAAACTCTCAGACACTCTCAGACACTCTCTGACACTCTCTGACACTATCTGAGACTCTCTGAAACTCTCTGACACTCTCTGAAATTCTCTGAAACTCTCTGACACTCTCTGGCACTCTCTGAAACTCTCTGACACTCTCTGACACTCTCAGACACTCTCTGACACTCTCTGACACTTTCTGAAACTCTCTGACACTATCTGACACTTTCTGAATCTCTCGGACACTCTCTGAATCTCTCTGAAACTCTCCGACACTCTTTGACACTCTCTGAAACTTTCTGGCACTCTCTGACACTCTCTGAAGATCTCTGGCACACTCTGAAAATCTCTGACACTCTCTGAAACTCTGTGACACGCTCTGAAAAACTCTGACACTCTCTGACACTCTCAGACACTCTCTGACACTCTCTGACTCTTTCTGAAACTCTCCGACACTCTCTGACACACTCTGCAACTCTATGCCACTCTGTGACACTCTCTGACACTCTCTGAATCTCTCTGAAAAACTCTGACACTCTCTGACACTCTCAGACACTCTCTGACACTCTCTGACTCTTTCTGAAACTCTCTGACACTCTCTGACTCTTTCTGAAACTCTCGGACACTCTCTGACACACTCTGCAACTCTATGACACTCTGTGACACTCTCTGACACTCTCTGAATCTCTCTGAAAAGCTCTGACACTCTGTGACACTCTCTGAAACTCTCTGAAACTCCCTGACACTCTCTGACTCTCTCTGAAACTTTCTGACAATCTCTGACACTCTCTGAACATCTCTGAAACTCTCTGAAAATCTCTGACACTCTCTGACACTCTGTGACACTCTCAGATACTCTCTGACTCTTTCAGACACACTCCGACACACTCAGAAACTCTCAGAAACTCTCTGGAACTCTCTGACACTCTCAGAAAGTCTCTGAAACTCTCTGAAAATCTCTGACACTCTCTGACACTCTGTGACACTCTCAGATACTCTCTGACTCTTTCAGACACACTCCGACACACTCAGAAACAATCAGAAACTCCCTGAAACTCTCTGAGACTCTCTGGCACTCTCTGAGACTCTCTGAAACTCTCTGAAACTCTCTGACACTCTCTGACGCTCTCTGACACTCTCTGAAACTCTGTGACACTCTATGACACTCTCTGACACTCACTGACTCTCTCTGAAACTCTCTGAATCACTCTGACACTCTGTGACACTCTCTGAAACTCTCTGACAATCTCTGAAACTTTCTGACACTCTCTGAAACTCTCTGAAGCTCTCTGAAACTCTCTGAAACTCTCTGACTCTCTCAGAAACAATCAGAAACTCCCTGAAACTCTCTGAGACTCTCTGGCACTCTCTGAGACTCTCTGAAACTCTCTGACACTCTCTGACACTCTCTGAAACTCTCTGACAATCTCTGGCACTCTCAGACACTCCCAGACACTCTCTGAAGATCTCTGAAACTCTCTGAAGCTCTCTGAAAGTCTCTGAAACTCTCTGACACTCTCAGAAACTCTCTGAAACTCTCTGAAACTCTCTGACACTCTCTGACAATCTCTGAAACTCTCTGACAATCTCTGGCACTCTCAGACACTCTCAGACACTCTCTGAAGATCTCTGAAACTCTCTGATACTATCTGACACTTTCTGAATCTCTCGGACACTCTCTGAATCTCTCTGAAACTCTCCGACACTCTGTGACACTCTCTGAAACTTTCTCGCACTCTCTGACACTCTCTGAAGATCTCTGAAACTCTCTGAAAATCTCTGACACACTCTGAAACTCTGTGAAACTCTCTGATACACTCTGACACTCTCTGACATTCTCAGACACTCTCTGACACTCTCTGACACTTTCTGAAACTCTCTGATGGTATCTGACACTTTCTGAAACTCTCGGACACTCTCTGACACACTCTGCAACTCTGTGTCACTCTGTGACATTCTCTGACACTCCCTGAAACTCTTTGACACTCTTTGACACTCTGTGACACTGTCTGACTCTCCCTGAAACTCTCTGACACTCTCTGACACTCCCTGACACTCTCTGAAACTCTCTGACACTCTCTGAAACTCTTTGACACTCTTTGACAATCTCAGACACTGTCTGACTCTATCTGAAACTCTCTGACACACTCTGACACTCCCTGACACTGTCTGAAGCTCTCTGACACTCTCTGAAACTCTCTGAAACTCACTGACACTCTCTGAAACTCTCTGACAATCTCTGACACTCTCAGACACTCTCTGACACTTTCTGAAACTCTCTGACACTATCTGACACTTTCTGAATCTCTCGGACACTCTCTGAATCTCTCTGACACTCTCCGGCACTCTGTGACACTCTCTGAAACTTTCTGGCACTCTCTGACACTCTCTGAAGATCTCTGAAACTCTCTGAAAATCTCTGACACTCTCTGAAACTCTCTGACACTCACTGACACTCTGTGGCACTCACTGACACTCTCTGAAGATCTCTGAAACTCTCTGAAAATCTCTGACACTCTCTGAAACTCTGTGACACTCTCTGAAACACTCTGACACTCTCCGGCAAACTCAGAAACTGTCAGAAACTCTCAGGCACTCTCTGACACTCTCAGAAATTCTCTGAAATTCTCTGACACTCTCTGAAACCCTCTGACACTCTCTGACACACTCTGACACTCTCTGAAACTCTTTGACACTCTTTGACACTCTCAGACACTGTCTGACTCTCTCTGAAACTCTCTGAAACTCTTTGACACTCTTTGACACTCTCAGACACTGTCTGACTCTCTCTGAAGCTTTCTGAAACTCTCTGACACTCTGTGACACCCTCTGAAACTCTCTGAAAATCTCGGACACTCTCTGAAACTTTCTGACACTCTCTGAAACACTCTGAAACTCTTTGTAACTCTCTGACACTCTCAGAAACTCTCAGAAGCTCACTGAAACTCTCTGACACTCTCTGACACTCTCTGAAGATCTCTGAAACTCTCTGAAAATCTCTGACACTCTCTGAAACTCTCTGACACTCACTGACACTCTGTGGCACTCACTGACACTCTCTGAAGATCTCTGAAACTCTCTGAAAATCTCTGACACTCTCTGAAACTCTGTGTCACTCTCTGAAACACTCTGACACTCTCCGGCAAACTCAGAAACTGTCAGAAACTCTCAGGCACTCTCTGACACTCTCAGAAATTCTCTGAAATTCTCTGACACTCTCTGAAACCCTCTGACACTCTCTGACACACTCTGACACTCTCTGAAACTCTTTGACACTCTTTGACACTCTCAGACACTGTCTGACTCTCTCTGAAACTCTCTGAAACTCTTTGACACTCTTTGACACTCTCAGACACTGTCTGACTCTCTCTGAAGCTTTCTGAAACTCTCTGACACTCTGTGACACCCTCTGAAACTCTCTGAAAATCTCGGACACTCTCTGAAACTTTCTGACACTCTCTGAAACACTCTGAAACTCTTTGTAACTCTCTGACACTCTCAGAAACTCTCAGACACTCTCAGACACTCTCTGACAGTCTCTGACACTATCTGAGACTCTCTGAAACACTCTGACACTCTCTGAAATTCTCTGAAACTCTCTGACACTCTCTGAAACTCTCTGACACTCTCTGACACTCTCAGACACTCTCAGACACTCTTTGACAATTTCTGAAACTCTCTGACACTATCTGACACTTTCTGAATCTCTCGGACACTCTCTGAATCTCTCTGAAACTCTCCGACACTCTGTGACACTCTCTGAAACTTTCTCGCACTCTCTGACACTCTCAGAACCTCTCTGAAACTCTTTGACACTCTCTGAAACTCTCTGACACTATCTGACACTCTCTGACACCCTCTGAAACACTTTGACACTCTTTGACACTCCCAGACACTGTCTGACTCTCTCTGAAACTCTCTGACACTCTCTGACACTCCCTGACACTCTCTGAAGCTCTCTGACACTCTCTGACACTCTCTGAAACTCTTTGACACTCTTTGACAATCTCACACACTGTCTGACTCTATCTGAAACTCTTTGACACTCTCTGACACTCCCTGACACTGTCTGAAGCTCTCTGACACTCTCTGACACTCTCTGAAACTCTCTGAAACTCTCTGACACTCTGTGACAATCTCTGAAAATCTTTGACATTCTCTGAGTCTCTCCGACACACTCAGAAACTGTCAGAAACTCTCAGGCAATCTCTGACACTATCAGAATGTCTCTGAAACTCTCTGACACTCTCTGAAACTCTCTGACACTCTCTGAAACTCTCTGACACTCTCTGACGCTCTCTGACACTCTCTGAAACTCTGTGACACTCTATGACACTCTCTGACACTCACTGAATCTCTCTGAAACTCTCTGAATCACACTGACACTCTGTGACACTCTTTGAAACTCTCTGACAATCTCTGAAACTTTCGGACACTCTCTGAAACTCTCTGAAGCTCTCTGAAACTCTCTGAAACTCTCTGACTCTCTCAGAAACAATCATAAACTCCCTGAAACTCTCTGAGACTCTCTGGCACTCTCTGAGACTCTCTGAAACTCTCTGACACACTCTGAAACTCTCTGAAACTCTCTGACACTCTCTGACACTCTCTGAAACTCTCTGACAATCTCTGGCACTCTCAGACACTCTCAGACACTCTCTGACACTCTGAAACTCTCTGAAACTCTCTGAAACTCTCTGACACTCTCTGACAATCTCTGAAACTCTCTGACAATCTCTGGCACTCTCAGACACTCTCAGACACTCTCTGAAGATCTCTGAAACTCTCTGATACTATCTGACACTTTCTGAATCTCTCGGACACTCTCTGAATCTCTCTGAAACTCTCCGACACTCTGTGACACTCTCTGAAACTTTCTCGCACTCTCTGACACTCTCTGAAGATCTCTGAAACTCTCTGAAAATCTCTGACACTCTCTGAAACTCTGTAAAACTCTCTGAAACACTCTGACACTCTCTGACATTCTCAGACACTCTCTGAAACTCTGTGACACTCTCAGATACTCTCTGACTCCCGAAGACACACTTCGACACACTCAGAAACTCTCAGAAACTCTCTGGCACTCTACGACACTCTCAGAAACTCTCTGAAACTCTTTGACACTCTCTGAAACTCTCTGACACCCTCTGACACTCTCTGACACTCTCTGAAACTCTTTGAAACTCTTTGACACTCTCAGACACTCCCTGACACTCTCTGAAACTCTCTGACACTCTCTGACACTCTCTGAAACTCTTTGACACTCTTTGACAATCTCAGACACTGTCTGACTCTTTCTGAAACTCTCTGACACTCTCTGACACTCCCTGACACTCTCTGAAACTCTCTGACACTCTCTGACACTCTCTGAAACTCTTTGACACTCTTTGACAATCTCAGACACTGTCTGACTCTATCTGAAACTCTCTGACACTCTCTGACACTCCCTGACACTGTCTGAAGCTCTCTGACACTCTCTGACACACTCTGAAACTCTCTGAAAAACTCTGACACTCTCTGACACTCTCAGACACTCTCTGACACTCTCTGACTCTTTCTGAAACTCTCTGACACTCTCTGACTCTTTCTGAAACTCTCGGACACTCTCTGACACACTCTGCAACTCTATGACACCCTGTGACACTCTCTGACACTCTCTGAATCTCTCTGAAAAGCTCTGACACTCTGTGACACTCTCTGAAACTCTCTGAAACTCCCTGACACTCACTGACTCTCTCTGAAACTTTCTGACACTCTCTGACACTCTCTGAACATCTCTGAAACTCTCTGAAAATCTCTGACACTCTCTGACACTCTGTGACACTCTCAGAAACTGTCAGGCACTCTCTGACACTCTCAGAAATTCTCTGAAACTCTCTGACACTCTCTGACACTCTCTGACACTCTCTGACACTCTTTGGCACTCTTTGACACTCTCAGACACTCTCTGAAGATTTCTGAAACTCTCTGACACTCTGTGACACCCTCTGAAACTCTCTGAAACTCTCGGACACTCTCTGAAACTTTCTGACACTCTCTGAAACTCTCTGAAACTCTTTGTAACTCTCTGACACTCTCAGAAACTCTCAGATACTCACTGAAACTCTCTGACACTCTCTGAAACTGTCAGACACTCTCAGACACTCTCTGACACTCTCTGACACTATCTGAGCCTCTCTGAAACTCTCTGACACTCTCCGAAATTCTCTGAAACTCTCTGACACTCTCTGAAACTCTCTGACACTCTCTGACACTCTCAGACACTCTCTGACACTCTGTGACACTTTCTGAAACTCTCTGACTCTATCTGACACATTCTGAATCTCTCTGAAACTCTCCGACACTCTGTGACACTCTCTGAAACTTTCTGGCACTCTCTGACACTCTCTGAAGATCTCTGGCACACTCTGAAAATCTCTGACACTCTCTGAAACTTTCTGGCACTCTCTGACACTCTCTGAAGATCTCTGGCACACTCTGAAAATCTCTGACACTCTCTGAAACTCTGTGACACTCTCTGAAAGACTCTGACACTCTCTTACAATCTCAGACACTCTCCGACACTATCTGACTCTTTCTGAAACTCTCGGACACTCTCTGACACACTCTGCAACTCTATGACACTCTGTGACACTCTCTGACACTCTCTGAATCTCTCTGAAAAGCTCTGACAATCTGTGACACTCTCTGAAACTCTCTGAAACTCTCAGACACTCTCAGACACTTTCTGACACTCTCTGACACTATCTGAGACTCTCTGAAACTCTCTGACACTCTCTGAAATTCTCTGAAACTCTCTGACACTCTCTGGCACTCTCTGAAACTCTCTGACACTCTCTGACACTCTCAGACACTCTCTGACACTCTCTGACACTTTCTGAAACTCTCTGACACTATCTGACGCTTTCTGAATCTCTCGGACACTCTCTGAATCTCTCTGAAACTCTCCGACACTCTGTGACACGCTCTGAAAAACTCTGACACTCTCTGACACTCTCTGACACTCTCAGACACTCTCTGACACTCTCTGACACTTTCTGAAACTCTCCGACACTCTCTGACACACTCAGACACTCTCTGACACTCTCTGACTCTTTCTGAAACTCTCTGACACTCTCTGACTCTTTCTGAAACTCTCGGACACTCTCTGACACACTCTGCAACTCTATGACACTCTGTGACACTCTCTGACACTCTCTGAATCTCTCTGAAAAGTTCTGACACTCTGTGACACTCTCTGAAACTCTCTGACTCTTTCTGAAACTCTCTGACACTCTCTGACTCTTTCTGAAACTCTCGGACACTCTCTGATACACTCTGCAACTCTATGACACTCTGTGACACTCTCTGACACTCACTGAATCTCTCTGAAAAGCTCTGACACTCTGTGACACTCTCTGAAACTCTCTGAAACTCCCTGACACTCTCTGACTCTCTCTGAAACTTTCTGACAATCTCTGACACTCTCTGAACATCTCTGAAACTCTCTGAAAATCTCTGACACTCTCTGACACTCTGTGACACTCTCAGATACTCTCTGACTCTTTCAGACACACTCCGACACACTCAGAAACTCTCAGAAACTCTCTGGAACTCTCTGACACTCTCAGAAAGTCTCTGAAACTCTCTGACACTCTCTGAAACTCTCTGACACTCTCTGACGCTCTCTGACACTCTCTGAAACTCTGTGACACGCTATGACACTCTCTGACACTCACTGACTCTCTCTAAAACTCTCTGAATCACTCTGACACTCTGTGACACTCTCAGACACTCCCTGAATATCTCTGAAACTCTCTGATACTATCTGACACTTTCTGAATCTCTCGGACACTCTCTGAATCTCTCTGAAACTCTCAGACACTCTCAGACACTTTCTGACACTCTCTGACACTATCTGAGACTCTCTGAAACTCTCTGACACTCTCTGAAATTCTCTGAAACTCTCTGACACTCTCTGGCACTCTCTGAAACTCTCTGACACTCTCTGACACTCTCAGACACTCTCTGACACTCTCTGACACTTTCTGAAACTCTCTGACACTATCTGACGCTTTCTGAATCTCTCGGACACTCTCTGAATCTCTCTGAAACTCTCCGACACTCTGTGACACTCTCTGAAACTTTCTGGCACTCTCTGACACTCTCTGAAGATCTCTGGCACTCTCTGAAAATCTCTGACACTCTCTGAAACTCTGTGACACGCTCTGAAAAACTCTGACACTCTCTGACACTCTCAGACACTCTCTGACACTCTCTGACACTTTCTGAAACTCTCCGACACTCTCTGACACACTCAGACACTCTCTGACACTCTCTGACTCTTTCTGAAACTCTCTGACACTCTCTGACTCTTTCTGAAACTCTCGGACACTCTCTGACACACTCTGCAACTCTATGACACTCTGTGACACTCTCTGACACTCTCTGAATCTCTCTGAAAAGCTCTGACACTCTGTGACACTCTCTGAAACTCTCCGACTCTTTCTGAAACTCTCTGACACTCTCTGACTCTTTCTGAAACTCTCGGACACTCTCTGACACACTCTGCAACTCTATGACACTCTGTGACACTCTCTGACACTCTCTGAATCTCTCTGAAAAGCTCTGACACTCTGTGACACTCTCTGAAACTCTCTGAAACTCCCTGACACTCTCTGACTCTCTCTGAAACTTTCTGACAATCTCTGACACTCTCTGAACATCTCTGAAACTCTCTGAAAATCTCTGACACTCTCTGACACTCTGTGACACTCTCAGATACTCTCTGACTCTTTCAGACACACTCCGACACACTCAGAAACTCTCAGAAACTCTCTGGAACTCTCTGACACTCTCAGAAAGTCTCTGAAACTCTCTGACACTCTCTGAAACTCTCTGACACTCTCTGACGCTCTCTGACACTCTCTGAAACTCTGTGACACTCTATGACACTCTCTGACACTCACTGACTCTCTCTGAAACTCTCTGAATCACTCTGACACTCTGTGACACTCTCTGAAACTCTCTGACAATCTCTGAAACTTTCTGACACTCTCTGAAACTCTCTGAAGCTCTCTGAAACTCTCTGAAACTCTCTGACTCTCTCAGAAACAATCAGAAACTCCCTGAAACTCTCTGAGACTCTCTGGCACTCTCTGAGACTCTCTGAAACTCTCTGACACTCTCTGACACTCTCTGAAACTCTCTGACAATCTCTGGCACTCTCAGACACTCTCAGACACTCCCTGAAGATCTCTGAAACTCTCTGATACTATCTGACACTTTCTGAATCTCTGGGACACTCTCTGAATCTCTCTGAAACTCTCCTACACTCTGTGACACTCTCTGAAACTTTCTCGCACTCTCTGACACTCTCTGAAAATCTCTGAAACTCTCTGAAAATCACTGACACTCTCTGAACCTCTGTGAAACTCTCTGAAACACTCTGACACTCTCTGACATTCTCAGACACTCTCTGACACTCTGTGACACTCTCAGATACTCTCTGACTCCCGCAGACACACTTCGACACACTCAGAAACTCTCAGAAACTCTCTGGCACTCTCTGACACTCTCAGAAACTCTCTGAAACTCTTTGACACTCTCTGAAACTCTCTGACACCCTTTGACACGCTCTGACACTCTCTGAAACTCTTTGACACTCTTTGACACTCTCAGACACAGTCTGACTCTTTCTGAAACTCTCTGACACTCTCTGACACTCCCTGACACTCTCTGAAACTCTCTGACACTCTCTGACACTCTCTGAAACTCTTTGACACTCTTTGACAATCTCAGACACTGTCTGACTCTATCTGAAACTCTCTGACACTCTCTGACACTCCCTGACACTGTCTGAAGCTCTCTGACACTCTCTGACACTCTCTGAAACTCTCTGAAACTCTCAGACACTCTCTGACACTCTCTGACACTTTCTGAAACTCTCTGACACTATCTGACACTTTCTGAATCTCTCGGACACTCTCTGAATCTCTCTGAAACTCTCCGACTCTCTGTGAAACTCTCTGAAACTTTCTGGCACTCTCTGACACTCTCTGAAGATCTCTGAAACTCTCTGAAAATCTCTGACACTCTCTGAAGCTCTCTGACACTCACTGACACTCTGTGGCACTCACTGACACTCTCTGAAGATCTCTGAAGCTCTCTGAAAATCTCTGACACTCTCTGAAACTCTGTGACACTCTCTGAAACACTCTGACACTCTCCGGCAAACTCAGAAACTGTCAGAAACTCTCAGGCACTCTCTGACGCTCTCAGAAATTCTCTGAAACTCTCTGACACTCTCTGAAACCCTCTGACACTCTCTGACACTCTCTGAAACTCTTTGACACTCTTTGACACTCTCAGACACTGTCTGACTCTCTCTGAAGCTTTCTGAAACTCTCTGACACTCTGTGACACCCTCTGAAACTCTCTGAAAATCTCGGACACTCTCTGAAACTTTCTGACACTCTCTGAAACTCTCTGAAACTCTTTGTAACTCTCTGACACTCTCAGAAACTCTCAGAAGATCACTGAAACTCTCTGACACTCTCTGACACTCTCTGAAACTCTCAGACACTCTCAGACACTCTCTGACAGTCTCTGACATTATCTGAGACTCTCTGAAACACTCTGACACTCTCTGAAATTCTCTGAAACTCTCTGACACTCTCTGAAACTCTCTGACACTCTCTGACACTCTCAGACACTCTCTGACACTCTGTGACACTTTCTGAAACTCTCTGACACTATCTGACACTTTCTGAATCTCTCGGACACTCTCTGAATCTCTCTGAAACTCTCCGACACTCTGTGACACTCTCTGAAACTTTCTGGCACTCTCTGACACTCTCTGAAGATCTCTGGCACTCTCTGAAAATCTCTGACACTCTCTGAAACTCTCTGAAAGACTCTGACACTCTCTGACACTCTCAGACACTCTCTGACACTTTCTGACTCTTTCTGAAACTCTCTGACACTATCTGACTCTTTCTGAAACTCTCGGACACTCTCTGACACACTCTGCAACTCTATGACACTCTGTGACACTCTCTGACTCTCTCTGAAACTTTCTGACACTCTCTGACACTCTCTGAACATCTCTGAAACTCTCTGAAAATCTCTGACACTCTCTGACACTCTGTGACACTCTCAGATACTCTCTGACTCTCTCAGACACACTCCGACACACTCAGAAACTCTCAGAAACTCTCTGGAACTCTCTGACACTCTCAGAAAGTCTCTGAAACTCTCTGACACTCTCTGAAACTCTCTGACACTCTCTGACACTCTCTGAATCACTCTGACACTCTGTGACACTCTCTGAAACTCTCTGACATTCTCTGAAACTTTCTGACACTCTCTGAAACTCTCTGAAGCTCTCTGAAACTCTCTGACACTCTCTGACACTCTCTGAAACTCTCTGAAACTCTCTGACACTCTCCGACACTCTCTGAAACTCTCTGACAATCTCTGGCACTCTCAGACACTCTCAGACACTCTCTGAAGATCTCTGAAACTCTCTGACACTATCTGACACTTTCTGAATCTCTCGGACACTCTCTGAATCTCTCTGAAACTCTCCGACACTCTGTGACACTCTCTGAAACTTTCTCGCACTCTCTGACACTCTCAGAACCTCTCTGAAACTCTTTGACACTCTCTGAAACTCTCTGACACTATCTGACACTCTCTGACACCCTCTGAAACACTTTGACACTCTTTGACACTCTCAGACACTGTCTGACTCTCTCTGAAACTCTCTGACACTCTCTGACACTCCCTGACACTCTCTGAAGCTCTCTCACACTCTCTGACACTCTCTGAAACTCTTTGACACTCTTTGACAATCTCAGACACTGTCTGACTCTATCTGAAACTCTCTGACACTCTCTGACACTCCCTGACACTGTCTGAAGCTCTCTGACACTCTCTGAAACTCTCTGAAACTCTCTGAAACTCTCTGACACTCTGTGACACTCTCTGAAAATCTTTGACATTCTCTGAGTCTCTCCGACACACTCAGAAACTGTCAGAAACTCTCAGGCACTCTCTGACACTATCAGAATGTCTCTGAAACTCTCTGACACTCTCTGAAACTCTCTGACACTCTCAGAAACTTTCTGACTCTCTCTGAAACTCTCTACTATCTCTGATACTCTCTGATACTCTCTGACATTTTGTGACACTCTCTGAAATTCTCTAAAAGTCTATGACACTCTCTGACACTCTCTTGAAACTTTCCGACACTCTCTGAAACACTCAGAAACACTCTGACGCTCTCTGAAACACTCTGAAACTCTCTGACAATCTCAGAAAATCTCAGAAACTCTCTGAAACTCTCTGAAACTCTCTGACACTCTGTGACAATCTCTGAAACTCTCTGAAACTCTCTGACACTCGATGACTCTCTCTGAATCTCGCAGACACTCTCTGATACTCTCTGACAATCACTGACACTATCTGACACTGTCTGACAATCTCTGAAACGCTCTGACACTTACTGACACTCTGTGGCACTCACTGACACTCTCTGAAGATCTCTGAAACTCTTTGAAAATCTCTGACACTCTCTGAAACTCTGTGACACACTCTGAAACACTCTGACACTCTCTGACATTCTCCGGCACACTCAGAAACTATCAGAAACTCTCAGGCACTCTCTGAAACTCTCAGAAAGTCTCTGAAACACTCTGACACTCTCTGAAACCCTCTGACACTCTCTGACACTCTCTGACACTCTCTGAAACTCTTTGACACTCTCTGACACTCTCTGAAACCCTCTGACACTCTCTGACACTCTCTGAAACTCTTTGACACTCTTTGACACTCTCAGACACTGTCTGACTCTCTCTGAAACTCTCTGAAAGTCTCTGACACTCTCTGACACTCCCTGACACTCTCTGAAGCTTTCTGAAACTCTCTGACACTCTGCGACACCCTCTGAAACTCTCTGAAACTCTCGGACACTCTCTGAAACTTTCTGACACTCTCTGAAACTCTCTGAAACTCTTTCTAACTCTCTGACACTCTCAGAAACTCTCAGAAGCTCTCTGAAACTCTCTGACACTCTCAGAAACTCTCTGCCACTCTCTGACACTATCTGAGACTCTCTGAAACTCTCTGAGGCTCTCTGACACTCTCTGACACTCTCTGAAACTCTCTGACACTCTCTGAAATTCTCTGACACTCTCTGACACTCTCAGACACTCTCTGAAAATCTGTGACACTTTCTGAAATTCTCTGACACTATCTGACACTTTCTGAATCTCTCGGACACTCTCTGAATCTCTCTGAAACTCTCCGACACTCTGTGACACTCTCTGAAACTTTCTGGCACTCTCTGACACTCTCTGAAGATCTCTGGCACTCTCTGAAAATCTCTGACACTCTCTGAAACTCTGTGACACTCTCTGAAAGACTCTGACACTCTCTGACACTCTCAGACACTCTCTGACACTCTCTGACACTTTCTGAAACTCTCTGACACTATCTGACTATTTCTGAAACTCTCGGACACTCTCTGACACACTCTGCAACTCTATGACACTCTGTGACACTCTCTGACACTCTCTGAATCTCTCTGAAAAGCTCTGACACTCTGTGGCACTCACTGACACTCTCTGAAGATCTCTGAAACTCTCTGAAAATCTCTGACACTCTCTGAAACTCTGTGACACACTCTGAAAGACTCTGACACTCTCTGACACTCTCAGACACTCTCTGACACTCTCTGACACTTCCTGAAACTCTCTGACACTATCTGACTATTTCTGAAACTCTCGGACACTCTCTGACACACTCTGCAACTCTATGACACTCTGTGACACTCTCTGACACTCTCTGAATCTCTCTGAAAAGCTCTGACACTCTGTGACACTCTCAGAAACTCTCTGAAACTCCCTGACACTCTCTGAAACTCTCTGAAACTTTCTGACACTCTCTGACACTCTCTGAACATCTCTGAAACTCTCTGAAAATCTCTGACACACTCTGACACTCTGTGACACTCTCTGATACTCTCTGACTCTCTCAGACACACTCCGACACACTCAGAATCTCTCAGACACTCTCTGATACTCTCTGACAATCACTGCCACTATCTGACACTGTCTGACAATCTCTGAAACGCTCTGACACTTACTGACACTCTGTGGCACTCACTGACACTCTCTGAAGATCTCTGAAACTCTTTGAAAATCTCTGACACTCTCTGAAACACTGTGACACACTCTGAAACACTCTGACACTCTCTGACATTCTCCGGCACACTCAGAAACTA